>NC_047167.1:5419946-5447446 GCF_009819705.1 Hippoglossus hippoglossus | reverse complement strand
CAGTTTTGATCGGGAGTCTCTCTCCGTCCCTCTGTATTTCTCTGTCTGTGTCCCTCGCTTATTCGAACACAAATACGTTTCCAAACCTGGTCAGATTGAACAATTAGATTTCTTTCAGCTCTGCTGACTCCTGCTAATTAATAAGATCATTTTAACATGATGGAAAAAAAGAAATTAATGCATCAACAAAGGAGAGAATAGTAATTACATTTTAGTCACTTCATTGGCTATGTGAAATTCAGTGAGAGGCCACAACATTTAATTCTGTAATAAGCTCAGGCAGCACTGAGTCTATTAAAAACACTATGTGTTGGACATGGACCTCTCAGAAAATACAAAGCTCCATCAGCAAATCTCTTTCTAATAATATCATTGCTGACAATTTGTGTTGGAATACAACTTTTTAAACTCTAAAAGATGAAGAAAAAGAGGGGGAACTAATCAATGCAGCAAAGAGAAAACACCTGATGAAAAGACTCAATATGCTGACATTAAATGTTTGTTTTTTACATCTGCACACGCGATGGAAATACAATTACACACTCATTGAGTAATTTACGAGGGTGCATGCAGATGATTATGTAGTTAATATCTTCATCGAAAGGTCAAGTATCCCACAACTTTGCAAAAACAGATTTTTGGCTGCGACACAGCTATCATAACTATCACTTCCTGCATTTTGTTATTTTAGGAGTCAAGCTGCCAGTTCAAGCCATTTGAGTTCTTGTTGCTCTTTAGTGCCTGGATTTGTGAACAAATTAAGCTTCAGTGGCTCAGGAGGGAGATAATCCACGACTCATACGGTTGGCGGTTTGATCCCCGGCTCCTTCAGTTTGCATGTCGAAGTGTCCTTGGGCAAGGTACTGAACCTCAAATTGCCCTTGATGTTTGCACCACCGGTTTGTGAGTGAAAACACTATGAAAGCACCATCCATTTAACATTGAGCAGATGTAAACGTTCTCACTTTTCTGCATCACATGGCTCCTTGTTTTTCTTTTGGTTATTACTGACCCATTTGAGATCCACTCATTCACAACACTTAGGTCCTCAGAAATACACCTACCGAGGCTGCAGGGTTAGGGTTAGGGTTAACCCAGAGGGACAGAGGAAACTAGACTTATTAGTAGGATAATGTAAATAATAATTCCATATATTCACACTAAAAATCCTCCAACAGGAAGTAACACACTGTGAGATAAATTTGTCTGAGGGAGCCAACGATGGGTGGATGGATAGATGGATGGATGGATGACTGAGCAGTTGAACGTTTAATTTCCATTTTGAAGAAGTTGCAATAAAAGGCAACTGCTGCTCTTTGAAAATGGCCACACAATACCACTGGGGTGTGAGTGAGTGAGTGAGTGTGGAAGGAGGTAGGAGGGGAACGAGCTTAACTGCTACCTTTTACACCTGCCAGAAGGCAAGTCAACTGTGTTTATACAATATGTACATCTGACACGCGCACACACACACACACACACACACACACACACACACACACACACACACACACACACACACACACACACACACACACACAAAGAAAAAGAGAGAAACAGGCACCAATTGCAAACAAGCGCTTCATCAACCGAGCTGCAATTTTGTGTAAATGTCTCCTTAAGGAAACACACACAAACATACACACGCACGGTTGTTGTGTGTAGTCTGCAGCTATCATATAGTTGCTGTCAAAGCCACCGCCAATTATGACCATTAGGGGTCCCATCATGTCACTGGCTGTCCCTACACCACCCCCCCCTGCACCTCCCTCCACCTCTCTCTCAGAGACCAGACCCTATAAT
This sequence comes from Hippoglossus hippoglossus, assembly GCF_009819705.1. NCBI lineage: Eukaryota > Metazoa > Chordata > Actinopteri > Pleuronectiformes > Pleuronectidae > Hippoglossus > Hippoglossus hippoglossus. Next base: position 5,445,643 of record NC_047167.1, on the reverse strand, counting down.
CTAACCTCACTTTGCTACCATCACACACACACACATACACACACACACACACACACATACACACACATTTTCCTTTTTTCTGCCAATCGTTTTGTACAAAAAAAAGAAAGAAAGAAAGTAAGAAAGACAAGAAAAAAAAACTCGTTTCCAACTCCATCTGCCTTTCTCTGGTTTGTATTTCATGTAAAAAGATCAGTGAGGATGAATGAGTGTGACCTTGCTTTTTTTTTTTTACTTCTTCTCTTTTCTGTTTCATTTTTATTCACTTTTCCCCATCTCGCCCCAGTGACTGCAGCACATGTACACAAGTGATGTCTGCTTTGTGTGTGTTGGATTGAAAAGGAAATGGCAACTTAAGTATGGAGGGGGCACACACACACACACACACACACACACACACAGATATACTCATTTTCTGTGGGTCATGGTGTGTGTTTAGATAGTGGCTGACTGTATGTGTGTGTGTGTGTGTGTGTGTGTGTGTGTGTGTGTGTGTGTGTGTGTGTGTGTGTGTGTGTGTGTGTGTGTGTGTGTGTGTGTGTGTGTCTGTGTGTGTGTGTGTGTGTATGCAGGAAGCCATTAGCCTCAGCAGCCAGGGGCTAGAAAGTTGTTAAGCCACCTGTTTCAGTTAACAGGTACCTTTTAGTTTATGAGTCTAAGTAGTCTGTTTCCTATGAAGAGAGACAGTGTGTGTCAGTAGCTTCTGTTCTCAAGAGTTCCTTTAGTGGTGCGTCTGTCAGTCTGTTTTCTACAGTTAGAGACAGTGAGGGTAAAAACATCAGCAGTTAAAACAAAAGGAATTATTTAAAAAGCAAGTCCAAGAAGAAGTAATGACAATGCTAAGATCTAAAAAAAAAGCACAACAATGACAATAACCTCGAATCCTCAGAGAGGATCACAACACTGGCACAACACCCCCCATGGGGTGATGTCACCCTCGCACACTAACACACACCCGTTCTTTGTCTGCTTCGCTGCAGCTGTAACTGAGAACGGAGGCGTTACTGGAGCTGGCAGCGTCTGCGACATGTTGCTGCTGCGGCAGTGCCAGGAGCCAACACGTCCTCGCTCTCTCAAGTGTCCTCAGCAGGTGACCTACACTGAGGTCACCGCAAGATTTAAACTGGTGACTGAACTATTCTCAGGGAGTAGAAGGGCCCAGAAAACAAAATCATGTTTTACATTTTTGAGCACAGGTCGTTCTCAGTGAGTTTTATTTCAACCCCCCCCCCCCCCCCCCCCCCCAGATGTATTTTCATTGTAAAATTGTAGTCATCTTGGAGGTTTTTGTGCTGCAATGGGACCAGATTTATTTCAAGAATCTAAAAAAGCGAGAGAGGAAAGAAAAAGTATCATGTTTAAGTGTCACAGCAAGTGGTAATAGTTCTAACACACACACACACACGCACACAAACTATCATACACACATATACAGGTGCAGCACCCTGTGGTGTCCCAGTGTGTGTCATTAGGCCTATCAGGGCCACTCTAGAAGGATTAGAGGACTGTTAGAAGAACAAGGTTTCACAGTCTCTCACACACACACACACACACACACACACACACACACACACACACACACGCACACACACACACACACACAGTGACAGCTCACCACTGGGTCATCTACACACTACTGGACACCAAATCCCTGCTCGTGTGTGTATTTGTGTGTGTGTGTGAGCACGTGCCAGTATCTGGTGTATCATGCTGTGAGCACTGAGCAAAGATATCAGTGTACCGCTGAGCCCCTTACAGAGCTAATCCATCACACACTCACACACTCACACACACACACACACACACACCCACACAGTACAGGAGCGGATATCATGGTGTATGTTTTGCTGCACTAGATCTATTACATTTCTAACCCTAACCCTAATTACTTTAGTGACAGTTTTTTCTTATTATTCTTTATTTATTGATATAAGGAGGGAAAACTAACATGTTTGCTCTGCTTCTTTGAAACATTATACAGAACTTTTATCTATAAAAAAAACACACAACAAAGATGGATTAGCAGCTTTGTGAATCTGCAGCGCTTCAGTGTTAACAAATTAACGGTGCAACGAGAGAAATAAAAATGCTGAGTGAAATGGAAATTAAGAGAAAAGGAAAAAGAAGCAGGAACAGACAAAGAAAGAAAGAGGCGACAAAAGGAGCCTTCTTAACTTTCTATTGATGCTGCCTCTTTGAATGAAAACTATCACAGATGGTTCTTTAAACATAGAGGACTGGACTCACCCACTCAACATATGCACTGACAGTCTGTCTGTCTTTATTCACCCTGTATATTTTATCCCACCTCTGCCTCCTCTTCCCCACCACTTTAGGGACGATTAAGAGAAGACGCAGAGGACGAAGAGAGGGATGGATGGACGGAGAGCGGGTAAAGAAAGAGGGAGGCTGGAGGGACGGTGCGGACGCTGTGGAGGAGGGTGTCAATGCAGCGAGCAGTGAGTCAGTCAGTCAATGGTTCGGAGAAAAAGCCAACACAAAAGGAGTTGATGTGTGTGGCTCTTTTCAAGGCTGGAGTTTTTGTGTGTGTTTGTGCGTTGGTAATGTGTGTGTGTGTGTGTGTTAGTGGGGTGGGGGGGCTACCCCTTTTTCAGGGGTAGTTTGGGGTCGAGGGGGAGGTGGGTTGACAATGGGGTGGAGGGGTTGGGTGCATTAAGCTGCCTTATAGCAAGCTGAGCGCAGTCACCGAGCCAAGGGGCTGGTCATTTCGCTGTTTTCACTGAGGGGGAAAAAAGGAGGGGAAGGGGGGAAGAGGTGGGGGTCTCTCTGCTGTGACAATTTCCACCTCTTGCTTTTCTGTGACCATTCTTCTGCTCCTGCGGGGGCTTTTCTTCAGGGTTAATACAGCCTGCAAGCAGAGGGTGGGATGTGGCGTGGCTTGGTGGAGGGAAGCGCTCGAAGGCCAAACTAAAACCTCCAACCCCGAAGGCTTTTATTACGATCAAGAACTGCTGGAGCACTTCAACTGTGACTGAGAGAGAAGAGACGAGCGGGAGGGCTCGATATATTTTGCTCTTTTCTTTTCTTAGCCATTGATATGTTAGATTAAAGACATGTAGGATACAATATATAGTCGTAAAATAAACACCACTAAAAAGAAAACTGTGAATCACAAAAGCTGCTTTTAGATGTTTACTAAACTCCAGACATTCTCCAAAGGGGCTGTATGTGAGAACACAAATGTCAGAGTCAGAAGCTCTTAGGTCTCCTGCGGGAGCGACCCATGTGGGAACACAGCAAGAGATCCCCCGCAGGATTCACTGCTAGTGAGTGGGGCGTGTTGAAGATGTTTCTAACACGCGACAGACTAAAAAACTAAAATAATACAAATCTCTCAGGATGAGAATTTTTCGTGATAAGAGCCGACACCTGGTACGATGTGCGGTAAAACCTGTGATATCAGCAGTGGAATTTAGATGTTTCGTCCTGCTTCCGCCTGCTGCACCACCCATCGCCTGAACGCTCCAGAGATTTCTGTGTTGTTGTGAACGCTTCTGAGCGGAGAATCTCCTGCTGCGTTGTTCATATGTGAAAGGAAAATCCAGACCCAGTTGTGCGGACATTCTCCGGAGTTCATGTGAAAACAAATGTCCTTCAGCTCTTGCTATGTCCATTTCTATAGAGCGCCTACAATGTATCAATGGTACTCACAACTAACTCCTGTAAAAAATGATGATGTCAAAATTATTATTGTATATTATAGAAATGCACCATTGAACCTAACTGGTAACCAGTTTTAATGATGCAGCTGATCGGTCTAACTTTCCCCAAACAGTCCAAGGCCCAACTTCCTCCATCAATGTAACGGAATGTGCATGTGCCTGCGGAGCACTTGTGGAAGAGAGGAGAGCAACAAAAGACGGAGGGGAACGGCATCAGGGAGAGAAAGACAAAAAAAAGAGAGAGGGGTAAAAAAAAAGGATGAAAGCTGTCTCCACTTTAAAGTGGATTAGGGGCACACAGTGCTGAAACAATGGGAGGTGAAAAATCAAATTAGGCCTCCCCGAAACATCAAACGAGGGTGGGCCTGGAATAGCTAAGCTTCCTCCGTCGCTAATCTGTTGACTCAATGTGAACGATACATGCCGCCATTCAACACGGGAGACAAGCTGTTCTGCTTCTCTTCGCCTCTGTGTGCCGCGTTTGACTTCTTTTCTCATCTGCCCCCCCATCCTGCCGTTTTTTTCCTGTTTTTTTGCTTCTGTCCGTTTGGAGCTGAAATCAAGCTATAGGAAACGCTGACTCCCGAAAATAATATATTGTTACTGTTAAAAAAAAGAATTCCTCTCTGGCTGTCTGATGTTTTGTCCCGCTCTCCTCATCATTTCTATTTCGTTCCTCAGCTCGGTTTTGTTCTCTGCTCTCCTGCTGTCACTTGTTCTTTTCCGCTTCCTTCATTGTACAGTTTGTATTCCACATTTATACTCTCTCCCCCTGCTTCTTGTTTCTTCTCATCTCCACGCGTCAGTTGTGCTCCCCCCCCCCCCATGTGGTCGGACTACAGAGGAATGAAACTTACTTACAAACGTCCATATCAAGTCCATACAGAAAACGCACATCTGAATTATGTGGGCCACAACTTGTGTTGGGCTGAAGGGGGACAAAAGAGGCCATAGCAGGGTGGGCAACATAAAAAAAAGCTAGAGAAAATAATGATGTCCTGACTCTGAACATGAGAAATGATCTATACTGTAAATGCTTGCTTCTATTACTCTTAACAGCCCAAACCTTTAATTCTATGCTTATAGTCTTCTCTAAATTATATCACCACATTTTCCTCCCATTTCCCCCCCCATGTTTTGCGTTATAGCATTAATGATACTAAGATTTTCATTCCAACAACATACTTGAAATAAGTACGAGTTTAGTTGTATGTGTATCCAGAATCACGACCCTTCACTAGACTCTGTCTACGTCTGGGTGTCTATGGGCACCAGAGTTCCCTTGCAAAAAGGACTTTCTCTCCCTCTTCCCCCTCCCACAGTTCCCAGTAAAGAAGAAGAATGCCCCAGCAGCGATGCATGTTCCATTGTTCACGCTCTGCCTCCAATTTGCTCTCCACATTCTGTGGCCTCGGCCGAGACGTTACGCCGGCTTAAGGGACAAATCGCACACACAAAAAGAGGGAGAGAGAAGGACAGAGGTGGGGAGGTGGGGGGGTGGCAGGGGAAAGATATGGAGAGGGGGGAGAGTGTGTGTGTGTGTGTGTGTGTGTGGGGGGGGGGGGGGGGTGTCTAACCCTCTTCACAGCAATGCAATTATGGTCTGCATTTGAAGCCGGTGGGGTTTTGTGGCGGCTCCCTCTCTCCCCGCCGCTCTCTGTACTTTAGCGGCGAAGCTAATAGCCATAGCTGCGGCAATTTCTACGGTACATGACATTGACATGGTGGCGTGTCGCCGACAAAGGGGAAGCATTCAAAGAGACTTAGAAAAGAGCAGCGGTCTCGCCTGGTTAAGTAGGCCTCAACCTGCCAAGACGGCAAGACAGACAGACAGCTAGTGTGTTTATTACCCAAGCCACCTAGGGAGAGGAGAGGAGAGGAGAGGAGAGGAGAGGAGAGGAGAGGAGAGGAGAGGAGAGGAGAAATCAGTAAGTCAGAAGGAGAAAAGCAATAACATCCGGTGTCCGTCCTCTTCCCCTTTAGCTCTGTTACATGCGACCCTTTAAATATGCACTTCTGAAAAGTGCGGAGCTGCCACATGAGTGAGTGACACCTTACACCCATATACCAAAAAAATGAAGTAGACAATTAAAACGATGCTATAAAACAACACTATATGGGGAATGTCGCACCAAATAGGATCGTGTTTCGGTTTTACATACAAGTCAAATTCAACCCATAACTGGGACCACCAACCACGACAGCTGCTCGCCCTGGTAGCATCGTCAGTATTCGTATAAAGCAGAAAGATAATACGGGTTGTGGAAGAGGCCGTGTGAATGAGAGTCTATGTGCGAGTGTGTGTGAGAAACAGGTGGTCAGTTTTATAAATTTGCCACATACAGTACGGTAGCAATGATTTTGTTTCTCTCGCCATCCGAGTGTCACCCGGACTAATCTGAGCGGGCATGACTTTGTGTTGATGCCAGATTCTTCACGGGGCCTTGACGTCAAAATACAATGAATACTTTGTGCCAATGTATGATCGTGATTTCAACCAGGGTGCAAAGTGTCTGAGCATAATCCAGATGTTATGTCTTGCATTCTGCTGTTTGTGGCATTTCTTGGTCCATAACAGAGGATTAGGTGCAGCAGAGGAGGTTTTCCACAGAACACGTCCACATAAAAAGTTGCATTAAAGATTGACTTTGTCTCGGATTAAAAAAACGATATAAAAGGTGATTTTGCCCTAACAATATCTAATTATAATTTAACTATATTGTATCTATGGTAGTCAATGGTCCATTAAGCAGCTCATTGGTTTCTTCACGTCTAATGCTATTACAATAAAATTCCCTAAGGATTTAAAGTTTTTCATCATCCTAAAGATTTAGTGCAAGTTTACTACAACTAGGTGTATATCATCAGAAGTAATAAACTCTGAAAACACAGAGGCATGCACGAACACACACACACAAACTTGGAGCAGGATGTGCGAGGTAGGGATGGGGGCAAATGAGCAGAAGGCAGGAGTTAGTCAGCAGCCGCGGGTTCCACACAAAGGCCGTTTGGAAAAAGAGAAAGTTAGGAATCACAAAGAGAGAAAGAAATGCAGGAGCAAAACGGCTGCCTAGACACAGAGGGGGGAGCGAGGGTAAACTCCCAGCTTCACACACACACAAACACACACACACACAAGCACGCACGCAGGCACACACACAACAAGGGAACCCCCGCTCCATTCAAAAGACCATCTGTGGCTTGAAATGTATGAGTGTGGTGTGTGTGTGTGCGTCTGTGTGTGTGTGTGTGTGTTCAAAAACATTTCTGTTTTAATTCTTGCGCCTCCCGAGCGGGCGGAGCAGAGAGGGGGAGGAGGGGAGGAAGGGGGAGGCAGCGTGAAAGGTCTTGCTTCTGCGTCCTATCGGTTTCTTTCAGGGGCAAAAAAAAAGGGAAGACCGTAAACAAATAAATGAGAGATACAGAGGGTGTGTGAGTGTGTGTGTGTGTGTGTGAGTGTGTGTGTGTGTGTGTGTGTGTGAGGGCCCCTATAACAGAGGGCTAGCTACACAGCCCAAATTACACGGGGTGAGCTGGACGGACACAGCTATTTTGGAGACAAAACCACTCTGAAATTTGGCATTAGAGACACACAGAGTGACGAACCGGGACAGACATTTAGGGCCAGTTCAGGAAATCCACCATGTCCCACTTGTTAGGAAAATACACGGCCAATGCTTTTAATGCCAAATTAGCCTAAAATCATTTTCAGCCATTGCTGTGCAACACAAGGTCCAGATTTGGTTCATTCAAATTAAGATGTAGTGATTAAAAATATCTGAATTATTTGATGAATATATTTAAGACTTAAAATGATAGCATTATAACATCCATTAGTGGTTTGTGGTTGATTTACAGTGGCCTATTTGTACTTATTTTTTTGAACTCAGAAAAAATATCAACACTGCAATATTACTCTCCCAGACCCCTACTTTACCCCTTTTTATCATCTTATTTCAATATCATGTGCAATATGCCATATTACTTACCCCTATTAACATCACTACTTACTGCCACTTTAGTTTAGTATAAGTTTATTTCTTCTATCAGGCAATGGCTCTGCATTTACTCTGTATACATTTATATTTTCACTTATAATATTGATATATATATAAATATTATTTATACTTTGTATTTTTGTTTTCAAATACGTATATTGAAATGTTTGACGGAATTGAAATCTCCACATCATATAGAGATTCTCAGATCTTTGGTAAAGGTACATTTTGGGATTTATAGTTTTTATGTTGCTTTACACATTTGTATCCCTCTGAAATTGTATTATAGAGATAGAAAGGAACCTTGTTTTTGTGTTTACCTCCTGCTTCACATCCTCCCACTTCCTCTCCCTCTGTTGTTGTCTCCCTCTCTCCAGATCGAGTGCCTCTGATTCATTTGCAACCCCCCCCCCCCCCCCCCTCCATGTCAATTAATTAAGTGTGCGCTTTTCTTCGGCCGTGCACGCCAATTAGCATGAGATAAATATGCATTAGCAGAATTATCTTGTCTTGTCGTTTAACACCCCCACCAGCACCAACCATCGCCCTACCCCCCGCGCCCCTGATTTGATGTTAACGGTAATTTGCATCACGAGTATTTTTTAAATGCGTGTTAATTAGACCCAGGTATTAGGCCCTACCTCTGTGCGGGACCCGAGGAACGTGTTCAAGTGCGTTCACAGCCAATGGGAACCTGACATATTTTAATTAAAGGGTATAAATGAGTTGGAGGGGAAGTGTTTGCATATTGTACAAGCATATGGCAAAAGAAAAGACTTAATTGTATCAAGACATTTTTGAAATTCTTCGTTTCATATTATTATTAGTCCTTCATTTAGAGGAGTTTTTAGACCTGTTTTACTGTTCCATTAAAAGCATAGAAACAGGCCACTTATAAAACTGAGAGATGTGATCCCTGATGATGGCAGTGGCCTCCTGCAAACTTCTTGCAAGATAATCAAATAATGGGCCCAGAAGTCGATTTTCTCTAATAGGCGTAGGGGCAATTCAAACGATAGACTTCATAGCATTACATCACTCACGGTGCACTCTGACAAGCCATTTACTGACAATGAATTACCTCACTGCTCATAAAAACTAAACTAATGTGAAATATCACATATTTTAATCAACTTGGAGGAGGTCGAAAAAGTATTGCTCTCCTCAAATAGTTGGACCAAGGCCGGACATTTTGGTGGCGAGCCTTAATTAAATTAGCGTGGGACAGTATTTGATTTGTGCCCATTAAAAAACTCTGGGCGAGTTTATGGCACGATTTCTTAAAAAGTATCACTGGAGGTTAACGGCTTGTTGAAAAGCAGCTTGCAGGTTTTTTTTAATTGCGTTCGGACATTGTTTTATTGTCCAAAACTAAATTCAGCAGAGTGATTCTTCAACAGGTTCTCTAAGGGGGCGGCCCCGGTGTTAAATCAAAGGAGCTTCATGGAAAGGACACGGGGCTTCATTTAGCATTTCTTTAAAACTAAAGGAGGTGAGGAGGAGGGGGATGGATTGGGTGTCTGCACCTAATACATGCTGTAGTACAGAGAGTAGTTTCACTTACTTTTAAAGAAATCAATTATCTGATAATATTTTAGAACTGCAGAACTACTGTGGATAGATGAATTCTGAACACTACGCAAACACAGTTTAACCATATTTTAATATTCTAGCAACATATGTGAATGTCAAATATTTTTCACTCATTTATCAAAAGAATTTAATAAAATTTGTACATAATTGGAGTAAAGAGTGCTTCTGTGTATTTTCAACTGGAGATTCATACAGAAAAGTGAGTATTTACAATTCAAGGTGGGTTTATACAGTAGATGTGCATTTTTACCGATGTGTTTTTAACGGCTTTTGGACAACGGTGGAGCTACATGGCACAAGAAACTATTTCTGAAGAAGTTGGAATTAAATATTGTCAATTCAACGCTGTCTTTAAGAAAACATGTGTACATCACTACATAAATGTATAGAAGACAGAGTTGATGGAAGAATTCCAAAGAATCAAAGCTGTAAATAATGTTTTGTGACCTAAAGTCATCACAGCCCTTCCACTGGATTTGACAAGGTTTTCTGGGAGGATGAGAAAAAGACAGAGAGAAAGAGAGAGAGGGCTTCATGAAGTCAAATAATCCCTCACTGACCGGAGCTGCTTTGCTGAGCACTAAATTCTCTCACATAACAAAGCCTGAATGCCTGAGAAAGAAAGTGCGGAGCAGCGTCAGTGTCTGTGGGTGTGTGTGTGTCTATGACACCTCTTGTTTCTTGACCCCATGGAGCCCTCGGTCCAAGCACAGCCACTCAGACACAAGCTGACAGGACCCCCCACCCTCTCTCTCTCTCTCTCTCTCTGTCTCGCTCTCTCTCTCTATCAATTATCATTTGTCCAGATTGAGCATGCATCATCTGCCTCTACTTTAGCGGACGCACTCACTCAAAATGCAAATTTCCACTGCGCCATTTTTCTTTCTTCTAATTGTCAGTTGGTGTGTGTGTGTGTGTGTGCTGGGAAAGCAGGGGGTCTGTCCTTACCATTCATTGAAAGAAAAGGAGCTTGTCAGCATTATCAGCATTCCCTCTCCTAACCAGGGGCCATTTAGTGACTCGCACTCAGGGAATTGGACCACTGACTCTAAAGAGACAGTGCCTTGCTCAACATGACGAACGTAAATTAAAAAAAAATATTAAATAGGCTTTCTCTGTCCTGTTTTTTTCTTTCTTCGATTACTCCAGGATGAAGACTAAAGAGTGTGTGTCTATGCAAACAGCCTTGTAACATACGCAGTAACTGATTTATTATCTGTTACCATTCATCCAAAATCCTGACTTTTGGAAAGTTAAATATAATGTCTATAACCTGTCTTAAAGGTTATTTTTATGAATATTGTGTCAGGAGAAAGTAGAAAAAATATTTGAAGAGAAAGAAACTGGGAGGCGTCGGGTGGACAGGGCAGAAGGGATGGGTCAGTGTGTGTGTGTGTGTGTGTGTGTGTGTGTGTGTGTGTGTGTGTGTGTGTGTGTGTGTGTGTGTGTGTGTGTGTGTGCGGGAGGGAGGGGGAGGAGGTGGGGAGTCAAAGGCTGAAAGAGGGGTGCCTAATGGAAGCTGAATGCCACCACCCAGTAGGCCGTGAAATCAGAAACCCTTGCCAACAAGACAGCCACCCGCACACCAGCCGTTGCTCTGTGTGTGTGTGTGTGTGTGTGGCAGGGCTCGTCTGGGGAATGCGCAGTCATGCAAGGTATCACCCAGCTCCTCCTCCTGCCACCTCCTGTTGCTCCCTGTCCTCCTCCTCTCTCCTCCTGCTCTCCACACCACTTCATGTCCATCTTGCATGTGTCTGTATCACTGCTCTGTTCTTTCTCAGTGCGCCGCACGTACTGTGTTCGCTCCGTATTCCAAACTAATCTTCAAAGTTGTGTTTTAGCATTAGATTAGCCAATCACACACCTTAGCATGTAGACAGAAATAAAAGGAAATGTTTGTGATGATAAATATAAAATAGAGGAATATTTTAAGGTCACTGAGAGCTGCTCGCCTTCAAACAAGACTTTTAGCCTAATTTGTATGGTTAAATGCTTCACTCACTTATAATAAACTTCAAGAAATTATATTAAAAGCCTTAGGTTTCATTTCAGAATGAACTCTTGTACATTCTTCAAATGCTTGTTAAGCTGAGCATGTTTCATTTTGCAAATCAATTTATGTAATTACAGGTTTTTATGTGGTTGTGTAAGAGGGAATGCTTCTACACTACGACATGTTCCAGTGACATCTGATGTTTAAAATACCTTTTTACCCCATTTCATTTTCACCCAGTGTGTAGAGAGGTAAAAGTAGAAATGCACAAAAATACAAGACACTGTTGTTTGCATGTTAAATGTCCCTCACTTTATGGTTTTCAAAAAGGTAAAAAAAATAAATGCCCCCCCCCCTCCTCTCTTCCTCACTGTGTCGTTTCTTTTCTCTCCTCTTTTCTTGGTGTCTCGGTTAGCGGGCCTGATTACCATGCTGCCGGTGACTTTTCCCCTCTCGTCTCACTCTCACTCTTTCTAAAGGGTACTTAATAAAATTCTGAGACTGCTCTTCGTGTGTGTATGTGTGTTTGTGTGTGTGTGTGTGTTTGTGTGTGTGTGTGTGTGTGTGTGTGTGTGAGAGAGAGAGAGAGACTTTTCCCTTGTTTTGTTTCTCTCTTTCTCTAAGGGGTACTTAATAAAATCTGAGCCCTGCGAGGCCATGTCACAAAAGCATGGCACATCTCCCTTTCTCACATGCACACGCACGCACACACACATGCACGCAAACACACACACAGCCCCTTAATTTCCATTAGAGAAGAAGAGCGCGAAGCTTTCACAAACTAGTGTCTGGGTCTGTAGTTCATTCTCAGTCCAATTTACCAAAGTATATAGTTTGGTCAGACAAAGAGAGAGAGAGAGAGAGAGAGAGAGAGAGAGAGAGAGAGAGAGAGAGAGAGAGAGAGAAAGGGAGAGAGCTGGGGGGGCAGTATTTAGCTTTTAACACAGATTTGACATTTTTGGAGCAAAAGAATAAAACAAATAGAAGAAATAAATTACAAGTGAGATTCTTCATAGCAGGGGCCGATGAAGACGACTGTAACTGATAGGGTCAGACTAGGACTGAAGTCAACTCTTTTCATGACATTCAATTTGACAGAAATATGTAATTTATGCAATAATACTTCAAATGTCTCACTTCAATCATTTTGATTAAAAGTGCGATCAGAGGTCGTAAAAACTCTCCTCACCATATATTTTATAACATGTAAACTTATTCTGCTTTGAATAATAATTTGTGTCTGTTATGTTTGTTTCTATAAAATGTAAAATGACCTTGTTAGAAAAACTTGACATCTACTCTGCTCTACTACACTCCTCAGTGTATGTTACCTGGAGGTCTCTGGACCCTGGTGGGTTTAAACTAAACTAGCTGTGAAGTGACGGATTAGTCATGGTGCATACCTTACACATATATATGAACAATTACCCACAAGCATTAAACCCAGTACAGAAATCATTTAACGTAAACTTGAAATTTTGTAAAAAAAGCCAGAATTTCTCCCATTTCATTAAAGATGCACACCAAAAAAGATCTTGTTAATTAATTTGTAATTTTTAAATCCACCGACATCAAGTAAAAATATTGATGCTAAGGGTCCAATCATGGTATTGTTTACAAAAAAAAAAGTGATATGAATGATTGCCTATGGCGATCATGTTTCATTATGCATGCGAGGAGAAAAAAAGATTGGGAGCATTCACAGAGGCGGTCATGTATTGGCACTTGTCAGACATGTTTGCCAGACTCGGCAGAAAGAAGAAAAATGTTGACTCTGTACCTCTCTAATCATTTAGGGGGTTGAGGGAGTCGTCGGTAACGACCCAATATGGGCTTCCTTCCTGTTCGAAGACTAATGGCTTTAGTATTAATGAAACTCTTTTCTTTCTCAGGATGAGAAATTAATTAAAGATAGAGAGGGAGAAGGAAGATATTAAAAGTTTAAGTAGGGCTAAGTAATTAATTACCCACTCAGAAAGCATCTGACAAAGATAAACTCGTCCAAATTAAGATTTGTTTCTGCTTATATACTGCCCGCGCTAGTACATCACAAAAAGTAGGATCATACGTGGAAAGAAAGACACGGAGGGAAAAGAGGGAAACAGAGGAGTGTCAAGAAAGATGTAACGATGGAGGAGGAAGAATAGTAGGAAAGGAATCAAGGAGAAGAAGAAGAAAAGAGTGTGTGTACAAAAAAAATACAAAAGTGGTAGGGAGGGAAGTAAAAACCAACAGGAGGAAACAAGAAAAATATTTTAGAATAAAAAAGAGAACGATAGAAGAAGGGAAGGAAGGCAGGTGTTAAAGATGACAGGCAGGTAGAAAGAAGGAAGCAGAAGAATAGTTAAAACAAAGGGGGAAGAAATGTTTGGGGATCAGAAAAATGAAAATCCAATAAAGTAAAATGATTAACTGATCAGGCGCAGCAGGATCGAAGACGCTCCGTCTCACCTTCCTCTCCTCTCTGCGCCTCCTCCCTCCATCCTCCTCCCGTCCTCTCCTGCTCTCTCACTCATCCTCCCCTCCCTGCTAAATTATTCAGGGCCACTTCTGCAGCATGCTTGATTAAGTTTTCATTTCTGCAAATTACCATTCGGAAACGCGCCACGCTACTGAATCACATAACCACTACAAGCTACAAGACTGTTTACCTGCTGTTACACAGAGAGAGAGAGAGAGAGAGGGAGAGAGAGAGAGAGAGAGAGAGAGATATGCAAAGAGAAACAAAGGCAGCATAAATGATTGCATTGTACCTTAATCATTTCTTTGTATTGTTGTGATCATTATATATGGTGAACTGCTTTGTCAACACGGTTAATTCTTTGACAGGCGTGCCAGCGAAGCATCTTTCAATTTAACTGCAAATTACACGAGCGGAGGCGGAGGCATGATGAGGGAAACAGAAACCTGGGAAGATAAATAGAGGTAAAGAGAGCGCGCGGGAGCGGCAAGGGCTGCTGTTCAAGTCTCTAATCTACTGTACATACATAGTGATGTACTCTGATTGCACAAACAGTCAATAGGTCCCATTAGGAAGAGCAATGAGAGGGAGGCCAAACATTTTGCACCCAGTTAAACCCCCATTACTGTGCATTGCAGTCACTTTTCAACTGTGTGAAGTGTCCGGAGACAGAAATCTGCAACGCAACTGAGAACACTGTCTTCACTGAGATTTCAACATGTTTGTCCAATGGCAGATTGGTGCACATCTCTATTGGGAGGAAGTGGAAGAGGAAGTGGAAGTGGAATTCCAAATTTAAAGCTGGTATTACTATGTGCAACATATACAAGGGGATTTTATTGATGAACCTGCAGAAGATGTTCTGACCTGGCTCTGCTTCCCTTTGCTCTACAGATCATTTTAGTGTCTTTTAGCTACTTGTTTTGGTTTTATAGCCTTCTAATTTATATTTTGGTAAATCCTCACAATGCTAAACAGCCATGTTTGTAGCTTCTTCAGCAAAAAAGCTATGATAAACCCAATCTGCCCTAAGACACATAACTAGCTGAATATAGTGAAGCTTCCAAGAGAAGTATAGTACATTTTTATATTGAAATACAAATTGCCTTGCAAAAAACTTGTACTTCAGCACAGATATTTGAAGAATTATATCAAAACATTCTAATTAACTGGGGTAGACAGTAAACACATCCTTTCCCCTCATCGAACAGATCATGATCCTTTTAAGATTTATTTGTCATTGAAGATGGACTGAATGAACCCCGGCAAAGATCACTGCAAAATCCCTCGAAACTGCATCGAGTGCAAGCATATTCTTTCATACCTTCAAATAATACAGCAAGATGGTAAGTGGTAAGTTGTAGCAGAGTAATTGTCCTCTCGGGGCTCAATTTCTGTGGCTTCCTGCAGGGCATCCTGCATGCCTAACAGCGCAACATGACTATGATCGGCATCTTGAGGGGATCCTCTGGGGCAACATAAGCGGCAGTTAGGGAAATGATGGTGGTTACGATAAGAAACATGCATGTTTAGGGCCAGGGGAGGCAGTGGGAGTTGGGTACATACAGTCATTTGTGTGTTCGTGTCTACAGGTGAATCCCACAGTAAGAACTTCGTTTTCAGGTGCATGTTATGATTAGGGAAGGGCAAGGTCCCTGCGGGGGTGAGGACTACGACTGTGGCTAATGCATATGTTCACGTGAGCGTTGTCAGTATGCTAGCATGTGTGTGTGTTGTGGGTAACATAATGGTCTCTGAGGCAGCAGGTAGAGAATCCAGCTCTTGTGAAGCAAAGTAATAAATCCCCCAGAAAACTTGTACTAGACCCCTGCGGAAATTACACTGGAATTATAAGTGCAACCACACACACACACACACACACACACACACACACACACACACACACACACACACACACACACACTCTCTCTCTCTCTTCCCTTACTTATGCCTCATTAGCACTAATATTGGTTCACGTATAGTAAATTTATTATGGTGCATGTGTACAGACAGCTAATCAGCAGCAGGCCACAAAGGGCCCCTCTGTGTTTACAAGATAAAGAACACCTTCAGAACATATATATATACACACACATGCACACACACACAAACACACACATGCACACACCTGTAGCATGCAGATAAGCACCCGCCTGTGAAGATAGAAACAACAGGTTCTGATTTACTACTTTGGATAACTGCAACAAAATGCCTGATTATGCTCCTTCACTGTGTGTGCTTGTGTGTGTGTGTGTGTGTAGGCAGTTGATTTGTGTGGTCTCTCTGATGAAAGCAATCTGTCACTGGGTGGCTACACTTGTGTCAGCCGGTATCATGTGCGGCTGCATCTGTGCGTATTGTGAGCACGGCGCGTAAAGGTTGCATCATAGATTTACGGCCGTCTCCCATGGCGAAACATGCAACACGGTTCTTCCTGTAGCGACTGACAATGGACGCTGGATTAACGGTCCGCCTTCAGCCTTCTTCCTGTCTTCCCCTCCCTCCTGTCTCTCTCACTCTCTGCCTCACTGTTTCTCTCTGCTTGTTAAAATCCGGCTCCTAATTGGTGCTTGTGGAGCCTGGTGATATACTATCAGCTATCTCTCTTACACACGCTGAAGAAAAGGAGACATTTATTTTACTGGTCTTTGGTCCTTCTCTTTTCTTTCCTGTGTCGCCTGGACAGCGTCTGATTCCTTATCTGCACTGCTCCCTCTCTCGCCGTCCTTTGTTCCTCATTTAGCCCAATTGCTCCTTTTCTTTCTGCTTGCCTGTTACTATGTCAAATTAGTCCACGTTAAGAGCAGCGTTAGCAGAGTGTCACAAAACTGCAGCCTCCTCGACCGTTGCGTTGGCACAGCAGAGAGGATTCTGCCAATAAAGTGCAGGGGCGTGCAACAACATTTTATTTCCTCTGCTCAGCATTGGGAGCATCATTCGGCAATGCACCGTATGGGCAAAACAAATAAGCATATAAGCATTTCTGACTGAACATTTTGTGACACATATTTCTAATGTTTGTGAGTTTTCTGGTCAAGTAACGTAAAATTGGAAACTGTTGTGTCAGTTAATTATCTTTTTCTACACCTAAACTCTTCTTGGGTCGGATGTTCACACATACGCACTATCCACTGCTCCTCAAGTGGAAACTGAACTTATTCATAATTTTATCAATTATAGAGAGTAGCAATAATATGGCCAGCAGCACGTGAATCAGTTCTAGATTTTATGCGCGATATTTCAAACAAACAGAAATCTTTTTCTTGTCAGGTTTTGAGAGAATTTTGGTCAGTCAAGTCAGTAAATTGTGAAGTCTAACACCACTTTGTCAAAAATGAATAATCACCACCAATAATCAACAGTGTCATCAGCAAAGGAACAAATCGGTAGGGGCCTGCTAGCACAAAAACTCATCAAACTTCAATGTAGGTGTTGGACACCAAGTAATCAGAAAGAACCCTCACACTGGAATCAGGGCTGCCAACGTGGACACAAAGTCATTAAAGTGCTCAGAACAGTCCACAGGGACATGAGAAGTGACCACCTGCTGGAAAAGAGTCTGTGAAATGGGCGAATGCTCTGGAACAAGCAAGTGGACGTGAGTTGAGTCGGACTGAGGCTGACCCTGATCATCTGTTTGTAATAACCATATTATTCCTACAAATCTATTTTGACATGACATTTTATCTAGTAAATGTTACACAAAGTAGCTGTAATCATTTTTATTTCACTCTTAGTTTTAGCGGTGCATTTCTACACCTCTCTCTCTCTCTCCCTTTGCCCGGCTCTCCTTCTCTCTCTTTCCCCCTTCTGTCTCTCTCCCGGTGCCGAGGCCATAGATCTCTCTAACAGGCACTATCTGCAGCCCTAAGCCCTAATGAGGCATCATAAGGCGAACAGTTTGCAGCAGCACCACGCTCCTCTTTTATTTGCCAAACCATATCTCTTCCTCTCCCCCCTCCCGACTGCCCTCTCCTCGTCTCTCAATTGCTCTATCAGTCTGCCCCGCTCACCATATCTCTCCCTCTCTGTCTCTTTCTTCCCCTCATTCCCTCCATCTCCTACTGTTCTCTCGCCCTCTCTCTCTCTCCCTTGCTCTGCCCGCCATTGTGTTTTATCTCTCTTCTCATTCACCCGTTGAGCTCCCTCTCCCCTCTCGCTGTCGCGGTGGTTTGAATCATATCTGGCCGTCTACATATGCTAAAGCCTGTGTAATTACAGCACCTCTTAAATAAAGACACGCTCCTAAAGCTGTCAGCTGGAATCACAGCCAAACAAGGCAGGAGGGGCCTCCCAGCAGCAACAAAGCTGTCATAGATAGCTATGGATTTATCGCGGGCAACAATGAGGGGAGAGGGAGGGAGCGAGAAAATATATTTCACACATTGTCTGAGGTAGGGGTGTGCATCTCCGTCACTGAGGGCCGATGCGATACACATCTCCATGCATTGCCAACAAGCCAATACATTAGATATACATATAAAGCAACTATTAATGCTGTACGATCCATACCTATTGCAATGCAGTGCGGTCTGACATGATTTGATTCAATGCAATGCAATGTAAAAGAATACAATAGTACTTCTGATTTAATGTGGTAAAGATAGTTTGGTTTTATTTCTTTGGCTTTTCTTTGGTTACTTTCGAAGACAATCAGTTTGCCAGAAATTACATTGTGTTGACACTTTTTTATTCAAACAACATATTTGCACTGTTGACTTGAGTCGGTTTGGAGAAGTTCACCGAGAGTCGAGGGTTATATAAACAGTTTCACAACATTCCAATGGAATGACTGGAATGATTTTGCTTCTGAATTTCCTCACTTTAAAAGGTCAAAAGACCAAGTCTTTAATCTCAGACTTTTTTTGCATTACCAAGTTTGCGGACATCCGCGTGCAGCAGAACCTTTTGGCACCACACTGACTATGTTTCAACTGCACATGCTCCAGGTACAATATATCCACCTACTGGAGTGGAATGGAATGGCATGTTGGATCAGGTACACAGGCCGACGTGCACCCTCTTGTGTGTGTGAGTTGAACCTTGGGCATGTACGGACCGGTACCAGTATGTATCTCTTAGCACAGAGCGCAGAAGATATGGTCAGCCCTTTACAAGCAATGTTTTAAATGTACTTCCATGTGAAGAACTAAGAACTGAGTGAAAAGTGTTTGACCAAGTGAGCATCAGAATATAATGTGATAAAGTATTGCTCACTTGACCCCATTTCTTGGCGACGACTGAAAACACTGCATGCATTATCAATCTCAGGCGCTAATGACAGCTCTTTAAAACAACAGTCTCCATTCGGTGAGAGATTTTCCCCCACAGCTAAACAAAGACGTCCATTCAAGCCTTACATGTCTCCCTGACCAGAAACTCCTCCTGCCTGTCCCGATGTAACAGCTAAAGTCAATATTATCCATGCGTCCGTGCTTTTCGGGATGACGTTCAACAGCTCGGTATATCATCTGCCTGTCTGTCCTTGAACCTGCCCTGACTACACCTAAATGAGAGATCCATGTGATGGGCTTCTGCTCTATCTTCTCTGCTTCCTCCGTTTTAACTAAGTCCTCCACCTCCTTTATTTTGCAAAGGCCCCATCTGTTCCTTCTTCTATTCGTCCCACCACTTCTATCTCTCTTTCCCCTCTCCTTGTAGGACTTCTCGGGCAACATCGCCCAGGAAGATACCATCCTTCCATCATCATCCCCATCTTCCACCTTAGCTTTTCTACCCTTTACACGTCTTTGTCTCCTCTGCATCCTCCCACTCACTTTCCTCCTCTTCATCCTCCTCCATCCTTTTCCCTCCCTCACCCCATTTCTCCCTCTCTCTTTCTGTCCCGACTTCTGTAATTCATCAGAGCAAGCAGCAGTACAGATTGATCAGCCTCTAAAGGCAGTGCTGTGTGTGCTGCTGATGTAGCAGTAACCTCCACTGAATAGTGAGCAGTGTGTGTGTGTGTGTGTGTGTGTTTGTGTGTGTGTGTGTGTGTGTGTGTGTGTGTGTGACCGGCACCGGGAGAAAGTGGAGGGGACATTTTTTAAAATGTATTAATCGTTGTGGTAACAGGGGATGAGAGTGGTTGAGACAGGCCCATCTTTTGAGAGAGCGACCATATGTGACACATGCACACCACATATGCCTACACATACACACACACACACACACACACACACACACACACACACACACACACACACACACACACACACACACACACACACAGAGCTGCATTCTAATATCCCAAGCGTTCAGCCGAAGTACTTTACACCCTTGTATCAGCCAACACACACACAAACACACACACACACAAATACCTAAGATGTAATCCTCACTCCACACAAAAACACACATCACCATTGGGAAATACAAGGCAATTTATCACTAATCACTGGACTCCCTAACTTTGTATTCATCTGGATTTCCTATGATTAATAGCTTTCCGCCGCAAACTTTATCTCTGAAAAATGTGTTTGAGTGTGTGTGTGTGTGTGTGTGTGTGTGTGTGTGTGTGTGTGTGTGTGTGTGTGTGTGTGTGTGTGTGTGTGTGTGTGTGTGTGTGTGTGTGTGTGTGAGAGTGTGTGTGTATACTTGGGAGTAAGTGCTCCAAAGTATAAGCAGACATAAACCAGTGTTTAATTGTTTGGGGAGAGTATGTTGGATTAGCAACGATTACTCCTTCTATTGCATCTTTCGACTTCTTTCTCTCTTTTTCCCCCATTGTGCTGTGCACTCCATCCGACAGGATATGGCATGCGGAGGGTGGGGTGGGGGTGGCTGGGGCAGAAAGGCAGAGCGGAAGGAGATACTGAAGCAGGTCTTTGGTGCTTTTCAATTCCTTTCGTTCTCTTTTATCTATTTATCCCTGTTCTTTTGCGACACGTCTAATGCATCCGATCTATTCAGATTGCTGCAGAAATAAAGGAAAACGATAAAATTATGCCATAAAAAGGTAATTGGCTGTTGCGAAGGCGTCTCTGATCAGTCAATATTGCTGAAGATCTTGACGGATATTAACAGGATCAAATTCTGTTCTGTCGCTGTTGTATTCAACTGATTTTGTACAACTCCAGGCCATTAAAAGATCGCTCAGAGTAGCTGGAATAATTAGAAATCTTTCTATTAACTCTCACCACTTTGGCTTGCGTGTGGCCGAGCTTTCCGCAAGACCAGAGAGGAGGAGCTGGTGGAGGAGGAGGAGGAGGTGGTGAAGCGGAGGGAAGAAGAGATGAGAGCAAAGCAGGAGGAAGAGGAGGATAGGGATGAAGGCAACAGAGGAGAGGAAGCAGAGGAGCTGGCGAGTGGAGGAGAGGTGACAAGGCGTCAGGGACAGACAGGCATGAATAATTTATCAACACTTCTGATGGACAGATTAGGGGAAAAAATGAAGAGAGATGAAGCGAGAGAGAGGGAGAGAAGGGGGAGTAGAGGAAGCAAGATTGAAAGCAGAGGAAGGGGAGGAATAAAATGACAAACAGAAAAGAGAAAGAGAAGAAGAAAGCAAGTGAAGGGTGGAGGGGCCACACACTGGAGCTCTTTGATCCTAACAAACCCCTCTCACCCTGACACCACCATGCCATCTGTGGCCCGCACTGTGTGTGTGTGTGTGTGTGTGTGTGTGTGTGTGTGTGTGTGTGTGTGTGTGTGTGTGTGTGTGTGTGTGTGTGTGTGTGTGTGTGTGTGTGTGTGTGTGAGAGAGAGGAGACAGCGACAAAGGAACATGGAGATAGAGGAAGCGGATCCAGAAAATGGGAATATTGTGTTTTTTGTTCAGCCACAAAATCAAATATGTGCTTCTTAATATATGTTGCATCTTGTTTTGGTTTAAGTCTCTCTTTAGTCAATCTTAAAAGAAATAAGTTCACTGAGTGTGCTGTAAACAGGCTGTGATGGCATCTAGTTAAATGCAAACACGAGAAGGACAGAGAAGAATATGGAATATGGATATTTTAGATTTTGCTGCTATCCAGTCATTTAATCTACAGAGGAAATCATCCTAATCATTGATTTAAAAAAAAATACATCAAAAACCTACATATATTATTTTTCTATTTTTCAAACTATCAACATGACACATGATGTTTCAAGGCCGCAGACCAAACACCACATTTCACTGCAGAATTTCATACGAGTCTTGCACAGTTTTACAAGTTATACATCACCACTCAAGGCATGAAGTTGTTATGATGCTCTGTTTAGGAAACACATATAATACCACACTTTGGGTGTGGTGCACCTTTTAATCAACGGGCGTCTGAATGTTTAATCAAGGCCTTGGTTAATTTGTCAACCCTCTGTTCAAATGCCACAATTAGCATTCCGTCCACTTATGTATGTGCGTGCCACCTCACTGTGTGATGTGTGTATTGACGGGAATTATGAACACGGTGATGACAGGACGGAGGTGCTCAGAGTGCCCTCAGATGCTACAATGCATTAATTACTTCCACACACACACACGTTGTGCAGACACACTCCGCCTGTCATCTCATCTTATATCTGTCTTTCCTTTAGACACAGAGCACCTGTCTCTTGCACACACACACACACACACACACACACACACACACACACACACACACACACACACACACACACACACACACACACACACACACACACACACACACACACACACACACACACGCACACACACACACACACGAAACATACAACAACATGAAGTTCGTCACTCTCCTTCACCTGCTTTGACTTTCACATGTTCTTTTTGTCCTCTCTCATTCTCTCTTCCTCTCACTGCCGCGGCCTCTTGGTGCACCTGCCTTTCATTATTGCAGCCGGCACTTTTCAGCTTATACCACTAACTGTGTTTGTATGTGTGTGTGTGTGTGTGTGTGTGTGTGTGTGTGTGTGTGTGTGTGTGTCAGTTGGGGCAGGGTCAGCATGCGGCCTGTCGACATTATGCTTCAGCCCTTAAACGCTGTCGACAACAACCCCACCATGTAGGAGCCTTTACCTCTCCCACCACCACACTACCGTCCTAACACACACACACAATTTGCCATGACCGGTTGCCCCCATGTGACCAGCACTTACCGAAGATTTCGCACCGCGCTGGCCGTGCCAGGTCACAAGACATGAGACCTGTCAGTGAGCACACATGCACACGCACATGTGCAACAAGCCTCTCTGACATTGATGCAAAGTCAGTGTTGTTTTTTGTCTTATAAATATATTTTACTATTGT
This sequence comes from Hippoglossus hippoglossus, assembly GCF_009819705.1. Lineage (NCBI taxonomy): Eukaryota > Metazoa > Chordata > Actinopteri > Pleuronectiformes > Pleuronectidae > Hippoglossus > Hippoglossus hippoglossus. The sequence continues at coordinate 5,422,701 of NC_047167.1, read as the reverse complement.
TAGTAAGTTCATGTTTGGATAATTTCAAGCTGCATCAAACAATATTTGTATATAAAATATTTGTGTGCATAGCTCCACCAAGGCCAAGAAATCCTCTTATAGGAGAAAAAAGAAGCGGCCCGATAATCAGAATTGTTTATTATTCATAAAACATGGTTAGAAGAAGTTTAATGGGTTCTTCCAAACCAATGAAAATGTTACCTCCTTGGCAGAGGCAACAAACAGACACGGGCGGAGGTAACGGTTATCACCAAACACCGAAGCTCCTCCCGGCTTGATGGAGCATACTAGCATCTTAAGGCTCATTGTTTTGGTTTTCTGATTATTTATCCTCTTGGTTCTCTAAAGCCAGCAAGTGCTACTTGGCCAGCACCAAACCTGGGACAGACCAAGTTAGCAACTAGCTGGTGAACGTAGTTTTGCATTAAGCAACTAAAGATGCAGATAAGATTTCCCTCAGGAGACGAAATAGCGCAACAAGGACTGTGAATAATGGACCATCAGTCAAGTAAGCACATGTAAGAATGAATGTCGTCTCATATCTTCTGAATATACGTAACTGTTTGCTATCACATTTGCCCTATCATCTGTGCAGAGTATTTCTTCAATTTTCTTTTACTGTTTAGACTTTGTCCTCTCTGCAGTACACTGTAGTAAAGTGTTGGCTCCACATAAGACTCTGTTTCTGTCAGCGACTGTTGTCTTGTAATGGACCGACCATGAAGTCACTTCACAGACTTTGGCAACTCACAGCCGGGGCCATTAGTTAGCACCAACTTCAGTGTGATTTGGGAGGTCGATTTTAATCTTCCCACCGCTGGCCTTTAGGTCCTGACCCAGACTTTGCGCGACACTGCTCTGACAATTACATGAAAGTACACACTGGGTCCCTAACAGTCAGCAGATCCCTGACTGGTGTCGTCCCATAGGTCATTAGGCTTCTTCCTGGAAAACAAGGAAGTGCTAACAAGTGCACAGCGAGGTTTAGTGTGGTGTTAGTGTTTGGATGAGAGAAAAGCTCGTCTCCATCTCCTCGGTTTGTGATTTTTCGCCCACTGCTGCTTTTTTTTGTTTTTTTTCATAACCAAAACTGAGAGTGTAACAGACATGGATAAGATGAAAACCCTAAAGAACAGCAAACTAGTTCAAATCTGTGTTCCTGATTGTTAAAATGATCTCTGGCTCCAAAAAAATGTGTTTGATTATACAATCAAATATATTTCATCTTATTTAACAACGCTGCAGGAACAAGGCTCTCTGTTTATGAAGGAAGCAAGGAGGAAAGATCAGGCTGTGTTAAGCACTTGTGCACACAGACACACACCCTCGCACATGCACGCACACACACACACACCCTCCCCTGTTGGGTGTAGAGGAGAATCAATATGTCTTTGAATGAGGGTCAGAAGGGTTGTCTGCCCAGGGAGAGCTGACAGATTTGCTCTCTTTTGCTCTGCTAAGCCCCTGCCTGCTTCTAACACCCCCTGACACACACACATACAGATGGAGACACACACAAACATGTAGATGGAGACACACACTCACATATACAAACCGATGGAGGGAGACACACACACACACACACACACACAGAGACACACACACATACAAATACAGAAAGATGTGATGCTTCTCCAGGAGGGCAGAATTCCAAGCATTTTGCCACAGGGATGTGATATTAGACGTTCCACATCGAAATGAACCCTGCTGCGTCCCCCGCCGTGTGTGTGTGTCTGTACATGTGAGTGTGTGTGTCTGTGTGCGTGTGTGTGTGTGATAGAGCGGCGTCAGAAGCCTGGTTTGGACAACAGAACACGATCTGCCTACACCCTTGGCAAGTGTCAGAACTCAGAGTGGTGAGGACAGGTTACGACACACAAAGCAACACAGAAAGAAATACATGAGATTCAAAATGGATGCACATTAAACGTAAGTGACACACACACACACACACACACACACACACACACACACACACACACACACAAACCCCAAGCAGCAGACTAGCCCCTGCCCTTGACTTTTACCTGTCATCACGCCAAACTGCTGCAACTATCTTCCCCCAAATGGCCACAAGTTGGACAATGCACACACAAAACCATACAAGACACACAACATGCAGAGATGGAAGCAAAACATTAGGAAATATCTCCATAAATAGGTGGTTTTATATGTCGCCTATTGGTTTGTTTAGATTCTTGGTGCCAGTAACAACGTGTCAATCCTCGGCAGCCAATTCTCTTTACTTCCAGCTGTGTCCCTTTAGGCCCAGTGCAATGACAGGACTTAAATATCAATAGCACTCTCGCTGCAATCTTTCATTATCTGCAATATATAAGACAAAAACACCTACGATTTTGTATTTCTGAAATTGAATAATTATTGTCTGTAAGTTATCACTTGTTGTCAAGCAGGTGTAAACTGGTCTGTGTTGTTTAACAGCACAAAACCAATACAGGCTTAAGAAGATAATGGTCTTAATTAATGGAATTATTATATACTCATGATTCCAAAAGGACACCTAATGGATAGTAAAGCACATTAGGCCATTTGAAATGGAGGGATGGATATGATATGGATTTAAAGAATGAATAGATCAGAGAGACTGAACAAAGGAGGGGAAAGGATGATTGAGGTGATCAATTGTTGATGCCTGTATCTCTGAACCCCAAAATACATACAATACATTTCTAGTCAAAATAGTTTATCTACATCTAAATGAACTATTTCTCTCGGAAATATGTACTGTGTGTTT
>NC_047167.1:5257446-5414946 GCF_009819705.1 Hippoglossus hippoglossus | reverse complement strand
GGTGGGAGGGAGAGAGGGGGGAGGTGAGGGAGGGCATATTTTTTGTGAGGACGAAGCGAAGGATGAGCTTTTCTGTCTCCTTGGATGGATTTTTAACCCCTCACATGCCGCGTGAGGCAGAGAGATGAACACTGATAACTGGAAATGATGGGAAATTATAAGGGAAATTAGTGATAAAAATAAAAAAAAAGACAAACAAAACAAAATGTCAGATCCCTGCTTTCAGACGTGGGGATGAAAACCAACGAAGATGTCAAGAGAGATTTTGGTGATAAGAGCCCATCGGTGTCGATGTGCTGTAAACAAAAACATGTGATGCCTGCCTCCGCCTGCTGCACCACCCCTCACCTGAACGCTGCAGAGATTTTTTGTGTTGTTGTGAACGTGTCTGAAGCAGAGAATCTCCTGCTGCGTTGTTTATGTGTGAATGGCCAACTCCGGAGAAAGTCTGGACCTAATTGTGCGTAAATTCTCTTGAGTTTATGTCTGAATATGGCTTTAGATTGTTGGGCGGTCTGTGGGAAATGCGGTTCAGAAATCCCACAGTAACACTGGACACAGAACTCCAAATAAAAAACGCTTCATCGTCTATCAACATCAGAAGCGGTGTCATCCCCCTTTTCTTTGTGGGAACTCTATTTTTAGTTTATTTTTTTGCTGCTGTGACTTTCATTTATTTATTTATTTGTCTCAGCTACCCACGGTTAGTGCTACTCGGCCCCAGAAAGAGAAAAACACACATGACATTTGCTCGGTGCAAGAGGGGTGGAAAAAGAAGATAAAGATAAACAAAGAAAGGAGGCAACACCAAAAAGAGAAGAAGAGAAGAAAGGCCGAGGAGGCCTCTCGCTGTGTGTTTTAACAGCTGTGGGTGATGCACTCGGTTTAACATTAAAACTGCTGTATACTGTAAATTGATGGGAATACGAGAAGTGTCATTCTGTCTGTGCCTCAATATCATTTAACTAAATTAAGATGAGTAGTAGTGAATATTATTTTATCTACCTGTCTCTCTCTAAAGAATTCTTCCGATTTTATTTCGGTCAGACAGATGGGATCTGCATTTCAGCTCAACATCTCGCCGTCCTCCCTTTTTCCTTCCCTCCCCACTTCCCACAAAGCTTTTTTTTGTATTGCTTTTATCCTTTCTTTTATCTCATCCCCATTCCTCCCCCTAAAATACGTTCCTTCCCTTCACTCGGTGGTAAAAGAATTTTTGTTTTCTTTCTTTTTCTGCCAAGGATTCCTGTTTCTTTCTTTTTTTTTCAACCGTACATTTGTCTTCAAAATTACAGTTTTTGGAAAGAAGGAAAGAAAGAAAAGGGGGAATCTGGGTTCAGTATTCAGGTTCAGTGTAAATCTCTCAGCCTTGTAAATGTGGAGAGCGAGGAGAGCGAAAACAAACTTAGGACAGAATGCAAACAGACTACAGCTGTCACACAATCGCATGTGGAGATGCACATACACACATTGGGGGGGGGGGGAGTATAGCAGGGAGGTTGAAGGAAGGATGGAAAAGTGACGGAGAGATGCCACCGAGGCACAAACAAGCTAAACCTTCACATCGCTCACAAAATTATTTTTGAATCCACTCTGCAAACAAAAACCAAAGTGCAGTACGAGGGGGCGGATTGTTTCATTTGTCAACACTCCCATTAATTCCAATCACACATCCCATAATTCCCTTCTCTCTTTCACTGTATGCACAAAAAACCCCTTCGTATATCCTGCGTTCTCCTGCTACAACCTCACAATGTGAATACAGTGAGTGGTAATAGCTTTTGCTATAATATGACATGCATAGTCCTCTTAAGGCATGATGGGGCCTTTATGCGCAGGTTTAGCGGCTGACAGGTTAGCGGGTTTAGTTAACAGCCAACGTGCCTGCCGGTGCAGTGCGGGGATTTGGGAGGGCTTAGCAGAGAGCAGGCCTCTGTTGCCTGGGGTGGCAGCCAGTGCAGCCTGACAGGATTCAGTGTGGGGAAGTTAGAGGTGTGGGCTTTTTCAAGTTGTTTAATATCCTCTTTTTTTTTTTTGTTAGTGTGGAGCAAAGAAGTGAGGATCCCCTTCACGTGCGGGATTAACCTGTGTGACAGGTGATTGGATTGTAATGGGATAAATTCCACGTGTAAATGGATGAATGCAGGACAGATGTTAAAAAAAGAATAATGTGGAAGATCTTACATTTAAGATCTGGTCACTCACATTCATCTGCAATCAGATTTCTATTACAGACTTTGTTCTCTTTTTTGAATACATTGCCACAAGTTCCACCCACAGATCTTGCAGAATGAAAATCGATCTAACAAACTGTCTGTGTGGCTTTCATATCTCGAGAACCTTTCTTCTTATCGGCTTCACACTTGGCATCTGTATTTTAAAGGGCCCAAGGAAGTGCAGGGTTGAATTTGGACATGTGATACCTTCAATATTAATAAACTTTGAATAAACTGCCAGCCAGCGCTCTGTAGCAGCGGTGGCTGGGACCCAACAACAGATTCTCCAGTTCTGGCTTCTGCGCACTGAGTTGGGCTTCTCCTAACTTTGAATAAACAGCTCTCTGTGCAGCAGCGGTGGCGCAGCTTCAGGATTCCGTCGATCTGCAGGTCCCTTTTACAGTTTCAGAGAGAAAACTGTAATCAGCGTTACCACAGGTAAAGCAGACAGCCCATTCCAAACAGGCAGGTCTAGAACAGGCACTGCACTAGTAGGATCAAATTTAGATCACATAGATCGATCACATATTTGGAACACAGGCAATTTGCGTATGTCAGTGGAGATGAGATTGCTGATAACAGGTGTTCATATTAAGAAAGATAAATGGAGTTCAACTCTGAAGATGAAAAAGCAGGTCTTGAAAACCCTCATCATGACTCTATGCAGGCCAGTGAGTTTGAATCAGAGCTATCTGCATTTGGGATCTCCCTTGAACTATAAATAACAGTATCAGTTCTCTGTAAGTCATTTAGTGAAGAGATATCAGTACTTTAAAGGCAGCTATAAAATGAGACCATGTAAATAATATCAATATGCAGCAGATAAGATACATGGTAAATGACACAGTGGTTCAAAGTGCAAAAGCGAGACTTAGATCAACAATGACATGCTGCTCTTAATGATCCATAATAAATTAAGCTGTCTATTCTTCAACGTCAATTATTGAGAAGGTCTGGAATCTGTAGTTTTAATCATTTCTTTGCTATTCATACGTGAACAATCTGCTTTCAATAAAATAAAAGTTTTAATGATTAAAGAATGTGTGATGACACTATATGACCCCGAGCATTATAAACCTCTGAGAGGCTGCTACTGTATGTGTGAAGCAGCACAGTGGCTGCTAGTTAGCTAATGTGTGTGTGAAGCAGCAAGAGCACCGTCCTCATGGGATGTACCAAAGTGTTGTTTGTTCTTTACGCCTCCACTGGACAGCCAAAGCCAGTGAAGGAGAACCCATAATTCTTTTCTGTAAGCAGCGCCTCTGCACATCCAATTGCATTAGGAGCCCATGGTCGAGGTGGAGGCTACTTGTGCCAAGATTTAACCTGATTAGACACAGATTCAGCTGTTCCAAAAGACAGCACAGGAGCCCTGCACCCATCTCCCATTCTATTTCTGGCTTCAGTCTTAGCGCTCATGAATGTGTAGAGACAAGGTGGCACATAGTGCAGTCACATACTCCATACTCTACTGCCACAGTTCTCTTGAGCAAGGTGCTTCCACAGTGTCGGAAGTTTTGGTGCCGCTATAAGCACAAGAAGTTACAATGCACATACACCAGGTTTGCATTTGAAGTTTAATCAGCAGGATAATGTTTCCAAAAATGATATCCGGTTCCGCAGCAGAGTCACAAGTCTTTCTCTCCTTCGAGTCTCTGTTCTTGTCTCTTTCCCTCTCTCAGTTTATGTGCTCTTTGATATCTTTCTCCTCTTTCTTATTCTCCCCCCAGTCAGCCACTGGGTGTCATTTTCCCAATTTCATCCCTCTGTTTCTCACCCTCTCTGTCTCTCCTGCGGTGGTCTTTTTATCGGATCAGTCTCAGGTCGTCGCCTCTGTCTCTCATGTGTTCCATCAAGGATGCATCCCACACTCTCTCTCTCTCTCACACACACACACACACACACGCACACACACACACACACACACACGCTCACACACACACACACGCTCACACACACACACACACACACACACACACACACACGCTCACACACACACGCTCAAAGATGAAACAAGATGGAAAGAATGAGCAGTGAAGTAAAGGCAAAAAAGGAGGGATATGATGAACGAGACTGAAGAGTTGACTGAATGATGGGGACTTTTTATCTGAGATTAAACACAATGAGCACGTCTCTATGTCTGCATCTCTCCTAATTTGTCACCAACATCCGATGCAGCTTGTTGACATGTGAAGATGATCTCGGTGCTCATACTGAGATTTGTGTGTCTGCAAGAGTGTTTGTGCACACTTGTGTGTTTGTGCTTGGAGCTCTCACAACTCCTCTCCCACCTCCCTTTTACCACACACACACACACACACACACACACACACACACACACACACACACACACACACACACACAAACACACACACAGCATGCCAAGGTTTTGGGTATGTGGGTAAATCTTTTGGCAACGAGGCTGCCAGCGTAGAGCTATGATGAATGCTGATGGCAGAGAGCATGGCCGGTCTCTGAACCAGTCATTCATACACACATACACACACACACAAACACTAATCAGATTCCCAGCGCGTGAAGGCCAAATGGCATCCTTCCACTGGTGAATGTTAATGTGACCAGCGGAGCTTGTGGGCTTGTGAAACAAGGATAGGGAGAGCCAGGAGAGATGATGACAAGAGAACATAGATGGGATTGTTTATTGGCGTGTGCAGCGGTAGTGTGTGAAAATTTGCATCCTTTCACAAATTGCAGCAAGTTGTATTTGGGGTTTTTAATTTGAGAGCCAGAATTAGATTTGGCTGTGTGTGTTTTCTGTGCATGTGTCTTGTTTGCAGATGTAATTACCACAGTTGTCTGTGGAATAGTCCTTAAACATGGTGGTTTAGGTTGTTTTTACAGTTTTAACTGTGAAAACAGTACAGACTAGACGCAAGACAATTTAGTTCATATAACCAGTGATTTCTTATCAGCTGATATAAACGGGTGATGGACAGTTAGATAAGACTTGGTTGTTTAACCTAATTGAAATATTGTACAGCTATCATTTTTATATCATTACAATAACACATTAATATGATATTAATGTGTAAGAAAACGTGGTTTGAGTGTTGTGTAAATGTATCTGTTGATGTTGATGTGAGCACTTTATGCGATCATTTTCAGTATTCGTCTTACTTTACCTTTCAATCTCATTGTAAATACAGATGGGCGACAAATATGTAGGAAAGAAGAACCCAACATAAAGTGTTATATTCAGGTCTGTAAGTCACCAGAGCAGCTTCAGCGCTCTCCTTTATAGGTTCTTCATGTCTGGAGGAATGAGCACCATTCATTCAGAGGATGCCCCCTCTTTTTGTTGTTGTGATAAAGGTGGTGAAGAGCACTGTCTAACATGCTGCTCCAAAATCTATCATACATGCCCAATTGGGTTGAGATCTGATGACTGCAAAGACCATAACATCCAGTATGTTGCACATCATGGTCATCACACTTTTCAGTGACCCTTTGTGCTCTGAAAGGCTTCCACTCGTTTATTCAGGTTTTTCTTATGATCACACATGTATGTCACACGTGTCACACCATGTGTATGCACAGTTCAATGAGGTTCTAGTCTGCTTGAGTGTAATATGGAATTGGTACTTACAGCGCTCAATGCGGTCCTCAGGGCTGGATGAAGTCTCTCGATCAGACAGGAGGCCTGACACAGGGAAGATCTTTTTAATACAGTCGTCCCCTGCCTTCAGTCCGCTGGGTGAACTTCCAGGAGGGATCTGTGAACCTCCAAAGTCATACTCTTTCCCCTCTGCATCAGAGTACCGCAGGTGGGGTGAAGCATCTGCATCCATGCAGCCTTTGAGGCGTTTGGCTGGGGTGAAAGCCGACTGATACCCACCTGGTATTCCATCCCGGTCGTCAGGTGAGGCAAAAGGTCTGAAGGCGCCGACACCGCTGTGATTCAGCATGCTGATTGGTGAGCAGTCCAGGTTAGGTGGAGCAAACTGATGATGGAGATGGAGGAGGGAAGGCGGGAAGTCCCTGTTGGGGAATCCTGGTGGGACTCCGCCCTGGCGATGGTACATTGATGCGAACGTGTAAGAACCATTGTTAAATGGCAAATGGACGTCTTTGTCAACTGACACTGGGACACCAAATGGACGTGGCTGCTGGCAGGGGATCGAGGCGTCGCGAGATGCTTCAGCAGTGGAGGCCAGGACCATTAGAGCTGGGGAGGCCAGGGGATTGGGCAGGTAGGAGGAGCTCTCCATTTTGAAGGCTGCCCTGTGGAGATCCATGTCTGGACAGAAGATAGAGCTTGTAAGAGTTTTATGAGGAAGAGGAGGAGATTATTCCTCCTCAGTGAGATTGGAAACAATGTCCAAGACCCTTGGAAAGGGTCTGAGAAAGAGGGAATCTGGTTTAAGAGTTCAGTATGTTTTTTTGAGGAAGGGGCTCAGGAAATAGCCATTCATAGGAAACAAGAGTATTCTTGAAATTAAAGAATTGAAATGTCCAGTCCAGATCATTCCATGCCAGGTATGTGCCGCTGGGTTTGTCCAGTATTTTACAGGCGTCACAATTTCGTCCAGTTCCTACTGATACATACAATAAATGTTCGTGACTAAGTTCTCCCTCCTGGATAAAAGGCAGTAAAATCCTCCCTTTTGAAGTGTTTGTTGGAGGTGTTGTGGAAGCCAAGGCGTCCGGAGAAAGTGGACATCAAAGCTGGGTCTTCATCTTCTTGTGGTCTTCAAACTGAGGGGATACAAAACACATATATTAGATTTCATTTCATTTTCAGAGCTCTACATTATGTTTAGGATTCTTGAGAGTACATTGTCTCATAACAGAAATAACTCGAAAACCTTGCATGAAGAATATGTTCTTGCAACCTGTAGTTGACCAAGTCACAAGACCTGACACCGGACGTATTCTGTGAACTAAACGCCCAGTTTAAACCCCATTGATAATAATATTATATATTAAAACATAATTTTAAATGTGCTTGTGTTGTCAAACAAGAGCTGCCCTTTGACCTCTCTTTTCAGAGATTGAATGTGGCTTTTGTCATTTCGGACAGACAAGTTTTGCTACCAAAAGGTTTAATATTCTTGAATTAAATTCACATCCCTTTGCGTACCATTCCCATTTATTTTAGACCACCCCATCTTCTCTTGATGATACTTTCAGGGACAAGAGACAAGGTTTGATCTCCATTTGTATGTAATGGAAAGGAGCTTAGTGGAACATTTTCAAATAAGAAGCCAAAACTTGAAGTCAAAGCCTGTGTTCTTCTGCGGACACTGTTGTTCAAGCCACAAATTCAAACTCTGTTTTGTGTTGCTGTTGATAAAATCCTGTAAATCCCTGCACTTTGACAAAAAGCCAAGAACTATTTCAAACCCAAAACTTTCAAATTTCAAACCCCACTTTCCTCTTTTCCCTTCTGCTCTTAAAAAAAACTTCTCCAAACTATTTCCACATCACATCGTTCCATCCTGATCTCTACAACCCTCCACGTCTCATCTCTTTCCAAATGTCCCCTCCTTGTCCTCCACCCTGCTAATCTGTCCACCTCCTCCTCCTCCTCCTCTTCTCTCCATCCTCATCTCCCCTTCTCATCTCCCTTGCGCTAGCTATCTCTCTTCCCTCCCTCTTCCATCTCAGATCTTGGTCTAAGCCGCTTATTCCTACCATCTCCCAGGATCTTATTGGACCAGAACCACTTGTCTTAAGATAAGGACACACACACATCCACACTTCACCCACACCCACACATCTGATAAGAAGCTATGTAGCTCAATGTTCAGCTCGACACCCGAATCGGTGAGGCGAACACACTCCACACCCATGCGGGCTATGCTACCGTCTCTCCTATCTCTCTATCTAACCACATTTAATTTCCCAATTTTACTATCTGTCCTTCCTTTCTCTTTACATCTCTCCTGTCAATCTCTTCTCCTCTCATCCCTCCATCTCTCCCTCCCTGCCCCATCTCTGCCTCCCTCTTCTCCCTTGGGTGATTCAGATGGGTGATATCATATCAGACCTCTCCATCTGCCATCCACGAGCCAGAGGAAATCTGACTGAGTGAATAAATTAGCCGTACTTGACCTCGTGACCCCCCAGCATCCGTAGCAACAGACTAGAATCTTCCCTCTTGGGGATTAGATGAGCGCGTGCGATTGGTAGGTCTGAGGAACGCAGGGAGGCAGCCGATGAAACGACAAAATAACATTTCAGAGATTCTTATCCCCAAAGGGCAATTTGAAGGTGGCTGACTTGTTAAGCAGCCAATATGTACGATTTAGGGTAGGTTAAGGTGTATTACATAAGTGATTGCAGGATTTTCTGCGTTGCACAGGATAAGAAAATCAGATGACTGATTAAATGCAAATAGGTTATCATGAGCAATTATACCAGATTTTTTTTTTTTAAACATTTACATGCCATAGTACTATGAAAAAGCAATATCCTGTTATATTCTCACAAAAGTCACCATCAAAATTCAACCCCGGTGTGACTTGAAAAGGTCAAACATGAAGTCATGTACACACATCCATAAACACACAACAAACACAAACTCACATAGTATCAAGTAGCGTCCCGGCCCGCTCTTGACGAGCTTCAAAGCTGCGTTGACTACCAGCCAACATCAAAAGAGAAACTCCCAGGGAAATGAAAGGAGAAAATCTTTTATAGCTATCAGCTGTCCACAACACTCATTCAAATCAATTTCCAAACCTGATCTCGACTTTGGCACGCTCCCCCACCTCCCGCACAAAGACACACACACACACCGACAACCGCCAAGAGGGAGCTGAGAGGACAGGGCCCCGAGACAGAGGGAGATGGGGAGATGTGAGATGTTTTACATTACCGCAAATGTACAGTAGGCCAGTGTGGAGTGTTGAGAACGGCTTACGCTAACACGCTTCTGGTCTGGACAGATGCCACAGGGTCACGTTACATGACTCTGTTCCTCCTCCTCCACCACCTCCTCTTTTCACCCCTCTCTCTTCTCTACCTATCTCAATCCATCCCGGAAATAGCACTTTGAAAATGTAGCCATAACAAAACTCTTTTTTCTCTCTGTCCTTCTCTCCTCCCTTTCTCTATCTATCAGTTAACTCCCTCTCCTTTCTTTCTCTTTCTTCCTCTATCCGTCTTTCTCCCTTTCTCCGCCGGCATCCTCTCTCTGTCTTGCGCCGTAGATCAGATCACGCTTTCTCCTGTATAACCTCTAAAGTAGGGAGTGTGTCTGAGGTGTTGATAGGGAGGTAATACACTGATAAGTACCGGGATATTTCAATTTTATTATCATTACCCGGCAGGCCGAGGGGGCGGCGAGTGAAGGGCCGCAGACGAGATGTAGCCAATCCAATAAGAGGATGGTGGGTAGTCGGAGAGGAGAGGAGTGAAGAGAGGAGTGGAGGGAACAAGGAAAAGGTGGAGAGGGGAAGCAAAGTAATAAAGAAATGCGAGGAGAGACGAGAAAAGAAGTTTGTGATATCTGAAAAAAAGGATTCGAATCTCAGCTCCCTGGCACATGTGTACGTGTGTGTGATGAGGCCTGTGGACATCGGTACTGAATAACCATTGGCTTTTGTATCCGTCTGTATATGTGATGTATAGCCTACTAGTGATATTGCTCTAATAGAAGTGTCACAAAGTTGCAGAAAGTCAGTGATGCTTTTCAACCTTATCACTAAAAAAACAACCATAATTCCAGGTGACACACACCTATATGCATATCGTCAGTACACAAGTGCAATTACATCGAACACACACACACACACACACACACGTGCCACTTACAATCCCATTTGCCACTTAGGGATACCACCCACACATTGTCTGACACCGGGTATATGCATTTTATAATAGAAAATGTCACAGGGGGAACATTTGCCACGCTGTCATAATTTGATTACAGTGTGGAAGAATGATACAGCTGTCAGTGCGATATTAAATACAAAACAGCGAGCGGGGCTTTTCACGTCAAATCTGCACTTTAAGTGACAATGTTGTGCCAGTCGGTGAAATTGCAGTGTCAACAACAATGTGCTTTAACATCATTCTGAGCGGGAATCTCACTCAGGAAATATGAGCTACTGAGAGGGAGGGTGGGGCAGTCAAAGATTCCATGTAAACTAATGGTAACTGAGGTCATAAACATTATTATTCTTTAAATATAATAATAGAATATTATCTGCTTGTTGGGCTACTTATAAATAGAATTTGCGCGGTGAGACATTTTGATAATGGATACTTTTTGAATGATGGCTTTTCAAAATAAGGTGCATTTGTAAACTGTTATAAAATGTTTTTTTTTCTCGGCTTCCAGTTGATTCTTTTTGATAACGATTTGAGGAGAAGGCAGTCCTGAGTGTCAGGATGGGAAAAGTGGAAGGGAAAATGGGATCCAAATAACTACGGCGGTGACAACGAGCGCTCGTCTTACTGAAGCCTTCCTGTTTGTTGACTGGTCGGAATAAATATTTTTCTCGCATGGATGCTTTGAGTGTGTAACCAACGCTTTTGCTGTTGCAACACGTCACCGAAACTTGTCAGATCCAGTTCTCCGGTGTGTCTGCAGGAGTTTTGGAGAGGAACGAAGAAGAATCCAATTTTTGTTATAAAAACGTCTTGTCGACTGTGACTGGTGTGTGTATGCGTGTTTGCATCTGTGTCTAAGTGTGTGTCTGCGGAGACTGTCAGCGAGCAGAGCAGTTGAAGTTAGTTTTTTTTCTAATGGAGACAGGGAGAAAATCACTCACAACCGCAGGCCAGTATGTGTGCGTGTGTGCGTGTGTAAGGACACACTCACGGGTATTTTTAGAGATTGTTGACAGGCGTGAAAGTGCCACTTTTACATTTTATTACAAGACATGTCAGGCTGTCATTCAACTCATCTCCCTGGTGAACGCACGCACACTGATTCCCACCGTACCAGGTCATCTGTATATACACAATTCAGACACACAAAAACTTATAACATACAACTCAATACACTTAAGTGTATGCAATTCCTCTAAATACATGGTCTCATAATTAAATTAGTCAGGTCATAAGGAGTGATCTGAAGTATGTGGCATAACAGAGAAAAAACAAAGTCTCCTGAGAACAAAATGTTCATGTCGAAAAGCCCCAAAACTCCAGTTAAAATTTACGGCCAGTTAAGTCTACCCTCGGCCTCTGCCTCTGCCATCCATATACACTGTACTTCTCTTAATGTGGTTTAGCCGATACAGCGAAAGCCTGACACATCTTATATCAGGGTCATTACAACACTGTAAAAATCAAGCTAATAAAAAAGTATATGGGCGACCATCAAAGCTATCCACCTCTTGGACAATCAACAAAGCAAAGTATATTAATATAAATCAGGATGATAATAATTCTATACATTCCAAAAATATTATATTAGAAAATCGGAGCAACAGACACTTTCCTGAATGGAACGCCTGAACCCTCAATCAATCAAACACGTCGTCACTCCCCAAACGCCAACTTTTCATGACCAATTTTTGGAGCTTGCAGAACATTTGTTGTTTTCTTAAACTACAAAAAATAGAGATATATGGTTTTCACCTCATAACTTTTCTCTCGTGATCACACGACATAAAGAGAACAAGGCGCTGCCAAAAACGACAGAATTAGCCGAAAATGGTTTGCGATTCAACAATATATACAGAAAAAAAAGGCACGCTCTGTTTTCTTCCATACGCTGCAGAGTAAACCAGGCAGATCTGAGAACACGTCTCAGCAGCCAAAAGACAAAGAAAACACGGCTATTTAAAACCCTGATGTCAGATATTAAATATTTACCATCATGAAACCCGACATAGAAAGTGTCTGTACAGTGTGTGTGTGTGTGTTTCTCCATTTTTTAGCATAAAAAGCATGAGCGGACCTGCAGACAGGTCCACTCTGTATTCCAGACAGACTGCACTGTTTGTGCTTGCGCATGAGTAGTTGTGTGTGTGTCTGCGTGTGTTTGCTGATGTCCGAAGCAACAGTCGATACTATTGAAATCTACTCATTCATGTCTGGCCATGAGGCAAAGCTCAAATGTCCTTGTGAATAAGAATCACTCCCATTTATCTCGGCCCCCCCCTCTCTTTCCCTCATATTATTCGTCCTTGTTTCTCTTTTTCAGGCATAAAAGCCACAATTTCATTACCAAATGTCTTTCGAATATCCAGTCTTATGATTCTGTCTTTTTTTTTTCTTCCTTCTTCTCTGGTATGAAATCTGTAAGCGGGTTATTTGCTTCAGCCAACAGCTGCTGCAGTAAACAGGAGATATATGCATGAGCAGGGGGGAAAATATTACAGTAAGATTTAATAATAGACAGGCACACACATCATCCTGAGGTGGATAATGACACTTGGGCAATATTCAGCACCAAAATCAATAAGGATTGGACAAGCTTGTGCAAGTGAAAATGTGAGCTTTCCGCAGCAGTCAACTAACATCAAATATATTTTGTAGAAAGTGCTTCTTAGCAGGGAGCACGTCAGCTCATTTGTGTTTTTTGAATGCAGAAAAAAAGTAGAGGGACTGGATTCTTTTTTTTTTTGCCATGCTCCTTTCCCTATTTTCATATGTTGTTCTTTTGATGTTAATGCAAAATACAGAAAGCGAGAATATTTCACTTCTCAAACAGGCCTTTGTGATCTCTGAGACAGACCCATGGCAAGCAGACAAAAAAAATCTTTCTGGAAGTCGGCCTTGACCCTGCGGTGGGGATTTCTATTCATGGCAGCACCAGCGAGGCCCGGTGCAGTGGGGCCAGCTAATTCCTGGTACCAAAGAGGCTAAAAGGGAGAAGCACACCATTCCTTTGCTCATACATTACTATCCACAGAGTGTATTTTTGGATTACTGGTAAACCAAATCTTTGCATCTTTTTTTTTCGTTTTTTTGTTTCCCTGAAATGATGTTAAATAAACTTCATTCTGCATCTTTGGCTGCTGTCAGGTGCAGAAGTGTTCTGGAAAGGCCAGAATTGTTATTTGAAAGCGTGTTGCAATATGTATTTGATTAGAAAACGTTAAAAGAATATCAATAAATCATGACAAATAGTAACTAATTGGTTTGAATTTACTCCTAAGGTTGATCATATCTAACAGAGGATGGGATATTAAAAATATCCTCCATTTCTAGTTGAAATAAACCCATTTTTTCTGTATTGTAATTGATAATAGCTTGTGTCTGGTACCGCTACAGTGATCTTAACAGAAGCCTGAGAAAAAATGTATTCAGGAGCTGCCAATCTGTTCTAACGCCTCCTATGGATGCACTCAAAGTTAAAAAAAAAAGAGAAGAAAAGCCCGACAGATGATAGTGGCGTCTCGTTGCTGACCGACAGGTGACTGAGCGTGTTTGCTTTCCTGCAGGAGTGTGACTGAGTGTGTGGCACCAGTCGCCCTATTATGACTCTTTATAGCTGTGCTGCGCCGGCGTTTACAAACAGCAGCCACTAATCTAACCGGCTTGGCAGGCGGACAGGCGGCTGGCCGGACGATTTGTACTACAGGGCTGCATGCAAGGGCAAGCCAATTAGTTTGAGTTTAACAAGGGAGAACTATTGCCAGGTACAGTTTGTAACTGTTATAATCCTCTGCTGCAGACTTAATAATGATAATACGAACAAGGGGAAACTTCTTTAATACCTACAGGGAGGTGACCTGTTGTGCTCTACACAGAGGTCAAAGGTCAGAGTCAGCGAGAGAGTAGCGGTGCTGGGCCTGTAGGGTTCGATGAGGATGCTTTCTGTCATGAAGGGCCTCAAGCTGTAGCCTATCACCAGGCTGCCGAGCATGCAATGTGATAAGAAACTCCATGTGTGCAGATGCATAGAGGTGTGCGCTGCTACAGGTGTGTGTTGGTGTGTATTCATGCGTTCGGCCGGTTAGATCGGCCTCCCTGTATCAGCCTCCTCTCCTGGTTGGATGACCCGGCCGGCTGCACGGAGAAAAATGATAAGCGGGATACGTGAATACTGCCGTGTCTGCAATCGATGGACGCAAATGCAACTACAGTGTCTTCAGGGGGAGGTGTGTGAGGGCTGGTGGGCATATTAGCTTATTTTCCATGCAGGGAGCTTGTGATCCGGCCCATGGTGTAATTGACGAATGAGGAGGGGGGGGGGGAAACCTGAGAGAGAGATATGATGTGGCGGCAGAGGTGGGGTGGGGGTGGGGGTGTGGAGGGGGATAGACACACAGAAGAGAAAGAGACACGGAGCAAATATGGAGAATAGAAAGTATCTGACATCCGACACAACTTCTGCCCCCCCCCTCTCCCCATTAGGCTAATTCTCTGACTTTCTCTTGTTGCCCGATAGCGTCTCCGAGTGATATCCCCCCCCCCCCCCTATAACGGCATTATCAGTGGCTGCCTTCTCCAATGCAATCAGACCATTAAACACGGCGGCTGCTGCTGCTGCATCCCCATCCGTGGAGTGATTTCCTTCCAATAGAAAATGACTGGACATGAGCTACTCCGCTTTCCCCGCATCGATAAAAGGAATGATTGCATGCACATTTGCAGCAAGAGGATAAACTTCGGGCTCACGGCAGAATTCTTTTCTATCTTTGTTTGCCAGTGATAATAAATTGATTGATAATAAAGCAATGCATTTTGAGCATTTGCTGCATTTACATTTTTTGTTTCAAATACTGAATATGGTTTAATAGTGTCTCTGTAGCCAGTGAAATACATAAGAACACTTTTATACATTCATGGAATTCATAGGAAACCATTTTTAAAAAAACTGCTTAAATCGTCTGTTTGCCCAAATTATGATTTAACAAGCTAAATGCATTATACAATTTAGAAATGAAAGTGATGGGAGTGTGTGGGAAAAATAAAGTTTTCATAGAAGTTCAAACATGGACTTTCAGACAAATCCAAGACGAGTCGGCCCATGATCTCAATGTGCGTGTCGGACAGGCTGCAATTTCCAGCGAGCAGAGACGCATTTGTTGGGTTTGACGCGTGAGACAGCTCCTCTCTCTCCCCGTACCCATCCATTAAATGATTGCATCCGGCTCCTCGCACTTAATCATGGGGATTACAGCGGCGATAACGAGACAACAATGACGCAAACTTTTTAGGGATGCGGACGTGCCGCGGGACCGGGATGCGCTCGCCTCGTCCTGCGCGCAAAGCCACTTGTTCTTTTTTGCCCGCGACGCGCTTATTTCGTTTCCACTCTGCGTGACGTTTGGTGTTTATTAGCACGACAAAATTATAAAAACACACTCACTGTGGAGGGGGGGGGGGGGGGGGCAATCTGGGGGGTGGGTTTAAGAAGAAGTGGATGGAGAAGGAGCCGGTTCCGCTTTTAATAAAGAATGAGGAATTAGTGCATATTGATAGGACTTAATAGACCGAGGGGGGTCATCAAACTAGTCGCAACTGAGCGATCCATGGTTAATTTACTATCACTGTCATGTTATGGGAGGGAGAGAGGGGGGGGTGGTTAGTGTGCGCGTCATGACGCATTAATATGCCCAAATATGAGAAGCGAGAGGCTTTAATAAATACGAATAAAATAGGAATTGTTGATCAGAAAATGTGTTGGACTTTTGGAATCTAAGTAACACACACGTCTTTAAAAATAATCTTAAATACTTTCCTCTGTTTCCTCGGAGAGTTGGCGCTGAAATAAATTAAATACGGTGAGGATAACAAATCCTTCATAAAAACACTGATAAAAACATCCCCACTGTTATATATTTTCGAAGCTGCTTTATGATGATATACGACGTAAAAAGAAGGTGACAAATACATTTATATTATTATTATTTTATCTATTATTATTATTATTATTATTATTGTTATTACTATCATCATTTGGGACGTGGACGCGCTTCTCCCGGCTCAGATTAGAATTAACTCCTCTCTCCCCGCGGCCATCGATCCGGGACAGAGGTGTGAAATGGACATTAATTTTAGTTCACTTCTCGCAGCGCAAAAAGGAGGAGAGCAGGAGGAGATCAATGGCGAGCAATAACATCTGACTGCTGAGAGGAAGAAAAAGAAGAGAAGAGAGAGGGAGGGGGGGGGGGGTAAGAATCGAAAACGCTGACAAATAAATCATCTTTTGCTACTTTTCCTCCAACCTCGACACTTTTTTCTCTGCCTCTCTCTCGTTCTTTGCGCCTGCAGGTTATTCCTTTGGGAGGAGATGAGGCCTAAATGAATAAATAAGCAAAAGTAAAAAAAAAAAAAAAAGAGAACAGATGTTCATGGACTTTAAATGAAAAATCGAGGATATTACATTAGGTTTGTTTGAGGGAATAAACGTGCAGATTTCCTCATGACAGCAATGCGTCGTGCGTCACGGTGGTTCAGTTGAAAAGGGGGGGGGGGAAACCAGGCGCCACTGCGTTTGATTTAAATCTGAACATTTGGCACGAGAAATTAAATTTATAATGCGACTTTTGTATGAAGTTATCAGTATAAATATCAGGCCTTTGTGGCGCGATTAAATCTGGACAAGCTGAGCTGAGTCCATCTGACACACGCACACACGGGGCGGCCTATAAATCACGAGTAGTGAAAAGTGAGACGGAAAAAGACACGATGAAAGAAAAGATGGTGCATCCGTCCGGGCGACAGCGTCATTATAATGACCGTGAACAAAAATGCAGTGACATTTTAAAAAGCAGCTTTAATTTTGTATCAATTGAAAATTAAAAAAATGGCCAATTAGGGAAACGCAGATGATCGATTTAACCCGACGCGAGGAAGGAAAGTGAGGGAAACGGAATGTTTTATTAACACGTAATCAAAAACATAATTACTGAACTGTTTTTTTGGGAGCCATTCATAGAAACATCCCCTTAAATAAAACTCTTCTCTAAATGAGATTAATCATTCTGAATTATAGGGGATGCATTTGCTATGGGCTCTGTGTAGTTTAAATGTACAAATGGCATGGATCACACATACGGATTATTACGATGAAACGATTGCTCACTAATTCAGTAAATTGCATTAATTAAAAAAACATGTAACCAAATGAAAACTGGAACCAGGCTAGAAATCACCAAGCGTCCGAATATGATTCCATTAGAAAAACGATGTTTCTGTGACGCGCCTGTCGTCCTTCATCGTTTCACACTTTAAAAGATAATTATCGGTCTCTAATGTGTTTGGCTGCAAACTGAAACAGGCTCGGCAGCTCGTTAGAAGTGAGGAGTGGTTGATCTGGCTGATCAATAAAATCAATCTGAGGGGATCAATGGCGCTGGGATCAGTGGATCTGAACCACAGCTTCTGACTTTTTTTTAAAGGAACTATAATAATTCTATCTTCACAGTGCGCTGAGTTCAATGACCCGCCCCGGGCGCACCTTTGCTCCAAAAGTGCGTTTTTACGCACTATTTAGCGCCGCCACTGAGAGGACTTTCCTACTTGGAAATCACTACTAATGGGTCTGCTCCACTTTTTTTCCCACACTACTAATTTTATTATTCCCTCTTCTGAGCGCTGCGGCTTTGTATACGGTAGTGCGCGCTGATCCGGGCGCGTGCGCGACTGCTCACTTGTTTGCTCCTTAAAAAAAACCCCGGCATGGATGTGATTAAGACAAAGTGGCGACGCGAGTAAAGGAATAAAGAAGCGAGCACAAGTTAATGAAATATTACTGCGAGGATAAAAGACCATTAGAAACTGACAAAAGAAAGAAAAAGAAAGACCATCTCACACACGATTTGTATTGTGTGCGCACCTAGCACTGAATACCAACTTTTTTAATTTAAATTAATGAAAACAAATACAATGTCGAAAAATATAAATAAAAATAAAGAAACTTCCATTATAAAAGCGAGGAGGTTGTTTGCCAAATTGATAAAAAATAAACCTGTGTTCAGTTAAAAGCAGCAGTCCGTTATTCCTAAAGAGAAAAGACTCTTAGCCAAAAATTACAACTGTGTGTTCTATTTTATACCGACGCAGAGCAGCAGCAGCAGCGGGACCTGGCGCTCGGGGGAAGCCGACTTCGGCTCACTGCGCTCGGCCATTAAGCTGGAAGGCCCCGGGGACTTCCTCTGGCTGGGCGCTGCTTATTTAAGGGGAGGATGTAAATTATAGTGGCTCCCTAGTTAACAGGTGTTTCCCAACTGTGTTTAGGCCTATGTGTGTGTGTGTGTGTGTGTGTGTGTGTGTGTGTGTGTGTGTGTGTGTGTGTGTGTGTGTGTGTGTGTGTGTGTGTGTGCGCACGAGCACGCGCATGCTACGCAGCACGTCTCCTTTTTGAATGTAAAAGTCTTTGAGAGAAACTGAGAATAATTTGTTGCGTGTTGGAGAGGACACGCTCGCTCCCCGGGGGTGGAATTTTCTGTTACATCTCCTTTCTCTTGTTTTTTTTCCCTTTAATTCCATTCTTTGCTGATATTCCTTTTATTTTAACTAAACTTCACATTTGGTTGGATAAAACCATACGTTCCAAATCCAAGTTGAAGAGGCAAATTCGTTAATTGAGATTAATGATCGCTTTATTTTAAAATATAGTGCATTTGTATCTATGTGACGTGATGTGTTAAAATCCGCCTCATCAGACGCTTTATTGGACCCTGACTAACGGGGCCAATATTCGGCAGTTAAAGCCACATGTCCTCATCATTGTGTGCGCTTTAGTGCTCCAAAGCTACTGTATTTTCACTGAAAACCAACCATGGATCTACTCAGTGAGCCATAACCCCTGCTGCTTCCAACTGAGGAACTAACGTCTAACTTAAATATAAATATATTCACACCAGGCCTGCTGATTAAAGGTCATTGTTTAGGGTTTGCCGGGTAATGATGGGGAAAGGTCCGCGGGAATAATAAAGAGGACATTTTCTACGACATAACCGTATTGTACTTTTCCATGTTTAAACTGTTTTTCCCTTAAATAATTCAAGGGATTTTACCACAAAATCCAGAAGGTCAAAACCCACCTTCCTGAAAACTAATGGCAACACCAATAGCAAGAGTTTTAAAAAGTTGCAGTGTGTGGTGTTTTAACGCACTGGTGTAAGCTGACGGTAATGTGTGCGTAATGCCACTGTCACACGCATTATACTCAACAGTTCAAGTGTTTTCGAGAAGCCACTTTCCTCTTTGGGAACCTCGCATGTGCGCACGCACATCCACGGAGACGTGTACAGATATTAACGCACACGCGCGTAAAAGTCCGTGCCCAAACGGACAGAGACGGTTCCGTGACTTCTTCTTTATTTCCTTATTTCTTTCCACGTGTGGAAACGCACAGTCACCAAAGCGCGCAGTCCCCGTGAAAGTTGAGTGAAATCCGTTTCCAACACAGGGGAGGACGGCGCAGCGCGAACAGAGCCGCGGAGGCACAAACTGTATCAGCTTCAAACCAAACAACAACAATAACAAAAAGACAGTCAGTTACTCACCTCGCAGCGACAGAATCCGCTTCTTCTACACACGACTCTTCGGCTTCTTTTTTTTTTATCCTCACAACAAACCGAAAACTTTTCTGCGGGAGATCAGTAACGGTGGCCCCTCTGGCTCCTGCGCAGCGGCACCGGAGATAACGGGAGGCGCTTTGGGGAAGCAAAAGTAGTTAACACCTCCCTGTTAGGTTCGCAAAGGCGCAGCCAGAGAGGAGGACACACACACAGGGAGAGAGAGGGAGGGAGGGAGAGAGAGAGAGGCTGACTTTCCACAGACACAGTGTAAAGTGGCTATCAATAGCGCAATCGCGCGTGCAAGCCCCTCCGCTGGAACACCGAGAGGGACGAGAGAGAGAGAGGAGAGAGAGAGAGAGAGAGAGGGGAGTGAGAGCCGCTGGAGGAGCGCAGGATCGCAGAGACGGTGGCAGGCGGTGGTGTGAGGGGAGGAGGGGGTGGTGTTGGTGGTGGCGGCGGCGGGGGGTCTCACAGTGCTCAAAAAGCGACGTGTGTGTGAGGCTGGAGCTGGGCTGCGCGAGGCTGAGCGGGGAGTGTGGGGGTGGATGGGGAGGACTCAGGGAGGGGGGGGGGGGGGGGGGGGGGGGGTGGAGGGAGGGGGTGTCCAGGGTCCAGAGCGCACCGATGCGCAGAGCTGCCGCGCAGCGCCCGGGTCGCTCCGTGACTGACGGACGGACGCACACGCACACGCACACAGAACTGTTTGCCTGTTGGTTAAAACCACACAGGTTCATTAGTTTGTGTCATTTCGGAGGTTTTCCTCTAAGACCACACTTGTCACGCACTGCGCTCACACACGGGACAGTGCTCGAGTCCTTCTCGCCTTGGATCCCTCATTTCCTCTCCTGAGACCAGGGAACTGGACGGAGTTCACCTCCTTTAGGATATCAAATCAACATTGTCAAGTCAGCGTCACCAAAAGAGCAATTAGGAGAAATGAAATCAAAGGAGTTTAGTTTATAGTTGTATTTCTTGAGTGTGTTTCTTGTTTCATGTGCTTGTGTGGACGCGGTTTCTCCAACAACCCCACCATCCCACCACCCGCTCTTTCTTGCTCTCCCCTCTGTCTGGTGTTTCATTCCCCAGGGTGGTTTCCACTGCGCTTTGTGCGCAAAGTGAATGAATTATACCCCCCCCTCTCTCCTCTCTCTCCCATCTCTCTCTCACCCCCTCAGAGAGACTGATTCTCGCCATAAAGCCAATGAAGTCCACCTCTTAACAAAAAGAGGTGGACTTTACCAGACACTCTTATAAAGTGCGCACTAGAGACTGAAGTTGGTGAGACACAAGGGGGAAGTTCACTAAACCCGAAGCTACGTGTCCCCATACTGATCAACCCAAAACGTGCAAGACATTTACAAATGAATTTTAGTACTACATATTTTGTGGGAGAAAGATAAATAATAATTATTAGAAGCTATTTAATCTTGCTAAATTTTCCTGACTATCACATTAGGAAACATTGAGGAAAGTTTTATAGAGATAACACCACAGAATATTAAATTTGTGTTTTATTTTTTAACAGAGAGCAAATAACTGCGCACAGCTGATACATGGTACAAACATGTATCTTAAATGTTAAGTTATTCTTATAACAATTAGCTCGAGGATATTAGACCTGGAATCGGTCCGGTTCTGTGGTTTGTAGCAAAAATTTAAAAAAAATAATCATTTATTAAAATAAATAAAAGAGAAATAAAATGTGCGTGTGAGAGTTGTGGGGGCAAGTGTGTGTGTGTGTGTGTGTGTGTGTGAGAGAGAAAGAGAGACAGAGAGAGAGTGAGAGAGACATGCAGGAGGCTGTCCTGTCTTCCTCTCCACTACACCCCCCTGCTGGTCACATGTGGAATTGACCAATAGTCCTTACAGCCTTAAATATACTTTTACCCTTCTGTTGTTAAGGATGTTCAGTAACTATAAGACACTGAGCCTAGGGTCACAATGTGGCATCAATGTCGTCATGGTTTGATTCCAACCAGTGCACGGAATGGGCTGATGAACACTGAGTTTTTATACCAGAGACACTGCTTTAAATAAACAAAACTCTTGGAAGAACATTGGTGTTTGTGACCCCAGAACCAAAAATATGAGGGAAAAACTAAATATGTCAACACAATAGGAATTGTGGACAAAATTGGAAAATATACTTTGTGTCAAATTTAACAAGATATTCTCCAGAAACAGAAAACACTGGGCTAAATCTGGGCTACTGCGAGAATAGAATGGATTATCTTCAGAGGGAAAGAAAAGGAGATGAATGCAGAGATATATAGAGGTGTAAAGAAAATCTTAGAAAAGAGGGATAAAATAAGAAACCAGGACAGTTTATCTTAGATTCCCTCTTTGAAACAATTCTGTAAAAGTAAAGAGGAATGTAAAAATACACATGAATAACTTTAGCAGGTCTAACTGGTAAGACTGGCAACATAAAGGATACACAACACACTCTTCTTTGTTTCTATTAAGATTCAAGTTAAAAGAAAAACTCTTCTGAAGAATCTGAGGGAGCCAGTTTAGAACCACAACAACACTTCAAGTTAACAGGCTTAACACAACACAAGCCGCTAGATTAACAGTTCTTTATCTTTACATTTCACCCAGTTCTCAACAATTAGCACCAATAAGCCTGATTCCGACACACACCTCTCCCCACGTTCTGTTTCCCACCTACACTTCATCATCAGGACCTACGAGCACATTTAGCCCTAACACGGTGTGATCGTTTTCTAATGGATCTAACACTTTGATCTGGTTTCACGCTATAATATACCAATGTATTGGGTAACAATGGCGTGGGAAAAGTGAAGAGGGCTGTGTGAGTGTGTGCGCTGGGTGGTCTGCATACACATGAGGGGCAGCAGCAGCAGTAGCAGTGCCATTAGTGGTGTGTTGTCTTGCTAATAGGCTCAGTTTGGAGTCAATGGGCTGATGGGGAAGAGGACCATCCATGTATTAGATCCCTCTCCATTCAAAGTCTAATGCCACCCTTCAGTCCAACCCCCCTGATGTTTTTAAATGCTGCCTCTGTGTGTATTGACTAGGAAGCACTTTGATAGCACCTGTTTCACTGCTGAGGCAACTGCTCTGCTCCTTTCCCCCACTCTAAGCAAAGACATTTCCCATGCAGATTCTGTCCCAGAGGCAGGGAGGACACTTAAAATGTGCTTACAGGTGTATAAAACACAATTAAACTAGAACTAATTCAGAACTTATTAACTCAAACTTAACAGATTCACCCAATTTACATTTTTCTCCGATACTTCTCTGTGGTAGCTGTGCAGACAGCTTTGGTTTTATTTGCCCAAAAGTTCTTATAGGCTTCACACATACTACTGCATTTTTGTTTAAAAACACATAATCCCTGCCATGTATACTCCTGGCATCCACACGACTCCGGAGTCTTAGAGCCACTAAGAGGGGGAAAGTCAAACACTGTTTGCCCCATTTCAGTTTGAAAACTCTGCTGCTGCGTTCTAGTCTCAACGGGCAGAACCTGAGATGTTTGAAAACAATTGCGTAGACACTCGCAACCACTCACTGGTTGGGTCTTTTTCGGGCTACCAGTCTAGAATTCAACATGGATAACGAATTACAAGCGTTGCTGAGCCTGTTTTCTTTGCTAACAGCTGTCGTGCATTTTGCAAGTTTACAACTGTTAACATGCGTAGAAGATACGTTTTTATTCGAGGAATTCTTGTTTACGGCGGCACACGCATGCCGGACTCAAAACGCTCGTGTTGAAAGAGATCGTCTTTGGAATGGAAGTAGTATGGATGAAGCCCTAGATGCCCGTCTCTGCCTTCACACCCGTACACCAATGGAGGTGAATGGGATATGCTTTGTTGTGCTCACTCCATAAATATTATACTTTAACAGAACCAACATTTTCCACGATCAATGCCTCCCAATTCTCCAAACATCCCACAATGAGCACTGCTTTCAATGAATCCACAGATATTTTGTGAATTGACCACAGTAATCTTTAAATTGATCTAGTTGTACCACATGGACGTGGCTAGTTGCACTATAGATAGCTGCTTCAACTCTAAACGCCTGGTACATGGGAAAATGTTTCTTTGTCATTTGAGTGAACAAACCGATTAAAGTAGAGATTAATTTCCCTTGTTCCTCTGTTGATAGACACATGTACCAATGCCGTCCACAATTTGAGGGTTCAAAAAGCAGAAGATGACATATTCGGTAAGGTATAGTCCCAGACACTCAGACCAAGCCTGGACACATTATATTGGCATGCTAGCAGGTGTTAAGACTGAAAACAGCTCTATGTTAAAAAATTCAAGGGGCTGTGCTGGTGGGAGCATTTTGCTCCAGGGACCAGTGAAACAATAAAATACCATCCAGGAAATCCAGTGAGAGCAATAGATCCATAAGTTTGAAGGTTTATTGGTGACATGGAAAGTTATCATGGCTGCAAACATTAAATCTTTCATCAAGATGATTACGAGGAAAATAGTAAAATACATCGTTCATGTGATAAAGTTTTATTTTATTTTTTAACCCGAGCTCTCTGTGTTGGCACCTGCTGAGCCGATGCATCAATCCTATTCAAATGAATGAGGGGGGCAGCCGGTTATATATACACAGTGCTGTTGTCTGAATGTGTCTTTAGGAGAGACTTAATCTAAAATGAATTTGTTATTAAGAGGATCAATAAATACATCAACATTGCTAGAATAGCACACAAATATCTTCATCAAGGCCCAACAGTCCCCTTAAATTCAATCAAGCTGCAACAAAGTGCACACACTCTTAGAC
The DNA here is from genome assembly GCF_009819705.1 of Hippoglossus hippoglossus. Taxonomy (NCBI): domain Eukaryota; kingdom Metazoa; phylum Chordata; class Actinopteri; order Pleuronectiformes; family Pleuronectidae; genus Hippoglossus; species Hippoglossus hippoglossus. The sequence continues at coordinate 5,390,552 of NC_047167.1, read as the reverse complement.
ATCAGTTCCCTGAAAATACCTGATTTCTTTTATCCAGATCCATGAATTAATATCTGGTAAATAAGTGAAAACATCGAAAATCGTCTTGTGTCGCAGTTAAAGTGATTTTTTCCCCTGGATTCAAACCTGATCTAGATTCGTACATTTAACGGGTTCTTCCCTGACACAGACCGCATCGTTCCACCAGAGCTGCTTTCAGACATGCACTGATTTTAATCTCCTGAAATCATCCCGAGGGGCTGTATGTGAGAACAAACATGTCTGAATCAGTTGCTACGGACACTGTCCGGAGTTTGGCCTGCCAGCCCCCGCCTAAAAACTCTCTGAAGGATTCACAGAAACATACAAAAGACACAAAACTGGGGGAAAAAATAATAAATCAATATCTCAGGATGAAAAAGCGGTGCCATACACGCCGAAGACACCAATGAAGATGTCAATTTTGAATGAGAATTTGATTCTAGAGCTTTTAACAGCTGAATTGATAGTTAACGTCTCTGCATGGCGCGCAGCCTCTCATCTGAACCCTCTGGAGATTGTAAATGCACCTGAGTAGAGACTCTCCTGCTGCGTTCTTCATGCATGAAAGACAAAGTGCGGACATCCTCTGGAGTTCATGTCTGAAAACAGTTCATGTTTTGTGATAATCCGTCCAGTGGTTTTTGAGTAATGCTGCTAACTATCAGACAAACAGACAAACACAGATGAAATCACAACCTCCTTAGCAGAGGTAATAAGTACTTGTATGAAATAGCCAGAAAAAGCCCTTCCGTTACACAGCCACTGCCTCCCTCGCTGCCAGCCTGACGAGCGTTCAGCATTGCGTGTTAGAAGACACAGGTTAACATCGGGCCTCGCTCTGTTTTCAGCAGATTTCTTGGCATCTATCTGAACTGAGTCATGTCGTGGTGTTACGAACCCCCTGACATCTCCTCAGAAATGACAGAGTGATAATGAAAAGCCGAGCTGACAGCAGAGGGCCGCGGCTGCCCTCTCGCTGCCTGCTTCCACGTCTGTTTGGCAGGGTTTATCCTTAAATCAAATTCCACTTTTTAAAAGTCTAAAATAAGAGGGCAGGATTAAGGGTGCGACAAGCGGTGGGGGTTCTGTTTTGTTTATGTCGCCTGCTGATGAAAAAACAGGCTGGTGTGTTTACAGATAAAGATGTGGTTTCCTCGCAGCAGACCCTCCTCTATCTTATGGCCTGAACCCATAATCCTCTGATATTTTAAGGCAGCTCATACTTGAACCTCCCTACCACTCAGTGACCTGAGCAATACCCTGTAAGGTCCTTCACACCACGTGGGACTTAATTCCTTAAACAAACCATGTTTGAGTGTGATTTACAGCTAATCTGGACAGGCGACGGTCATTTCTATCTTTCCTTTAATAATTTACGATTGGTGGAATTTATAGCACCGGCTCCCCAGCCCCGCATGCCGCCAAATCCATATGTCTGTAATATAATGGGATTTTAGCGCAGCAAGATTATAAATTATGGTGTGATTTGTTCTCTTGCTGTTTTGTCAGGGCACAGCCTTGGAGTGTGTGTGTGTGTGTGTGTGTGTGTGTGTGTGTGTGTGTAGCTTGGGGACATGGCTGGCATTTGGCTGCCACGACGCTCTAATTGCTGACGTACACACAGATAGATGGGACCTGATGGTTGGTGTCGCCACTGGAGGGAGAGGAGGAGGAGGAGGAGGAGGAGGAGGAGGAGGAGGAGGAAGGAGAAAGAGAAGAGGACACGAGAAATAAAAGTGCAAGAAGAGGAAGGGAGGATGAGGAGAAAGACGGCAAGGAATATCTGGTGAGAGGAAAGTATTGGGAGGAGGAAGGGGAGGTGAGGCACGGATAGATGGATGGAGAGATGGAGAGACGAGTGAGGAGGAGAGATATTGTCTTGTGGCAGGAGACGCAGCTGCCAGCAGCTACACGGCCAAGCGGTTAACCACACGGAGGGAGCCACATTTAGAGAAAGGAAGAGAGACGGAGAGAGGAGGGACAGAGACTCAGCCACATTCATCTCACCCTCACATCCATTGCTCCAGGGAGCTGTTGGAAAATGAAGAATTACATGGCCCTGATCAGATTACATTACAGAACAAGTGATTACATGCATTTGACTCTTGTACAGAAGAACAAAAAAAAAAAAATGAAGGAAGGGAAGGGAAACATACATGATCTGATTAATTATGTAATTACGTGGTATTTGTTCTAGCTATGATACATGGGCAACGGTCTCAGGGAAGGTAGATGGGTAATTTCATCCATGTTTCACTGGTTGCCATGTAAACCTGCTTTAATATAAACGTTGACTCTGTCTCAGCCGTCATTTAGAGGCCTGGCAACAGTAAACTTAAAAACAATTGCAGGCATTATACTGTGGTCTGCATGAAGAAAGGGGGAAAGACACGAGAGCTGGCGAATTGTAAGATTAGAAGTGTTTAGAAATCAGAAATGAGGCTGAATGTCAGGTTAAGGTTCAACAACAATTCAGCTTGTTACTGTGGCGAAGAGGAAAATAGATACTATCCTTTGGTATGTCACAATTGTCAGTAAATGACTGGGACTTCAGCTCCAGTTTTAGCTTTCTTCAGCCGCTTTCAGACATGACCTCTGGAGGATGTGCAGAGAACTCGTTCCAGACTTTTTCTGGAGTTTTCCTTTCACACATGCACGACGCAGCAGGAGATTCTCGGCTCAGACTCGTTCACAACAACACAGACATCTCCAGAGAGCGTCCAGGTGAGGGGGGGTGCAGCGGGGCAGAGGCAGGACGTAAAGTATAAATTGTGCTGCGGAGATCACATGTTTCTGTTCACAGCAAATTGGTGTTTGCTCTTATCATAAAAAGCTCTCTTGACGTCTTCCTTGGTCTCTTCTAAGTGCGTTTCTTCTACTGCTTTCATCCTGAGATATGATTTTCTTGTAGTTTTTTTTATGTTTGTGTCTGTTGCACATTTGAAACGTCACCAACACCCCCACTCCCTGCGGAGGATCTCCTGCCGTGTTCTCACATCGGCTCCTTCGGACAGTCTGCAGACTTTATACAAGGGGACTGGTCCTGAGGCTCCCACTCTGACATTTGCGTTCACAGCCCCTCCAGAGAATGTTCGGAGGATCAGCTTTAGGTAGAGAGCCTAACCAAGATTGTACTCACCAAATAAATGGAAGCATTGGAGACAAAACCAGGAGTCCCCCAAATTATTTTGCAGAGCGTCACTTTTATCTCACGGTGCCATGCAGCCAGGGATGTCCAGCCCTGTCAACAGGCGAGAACATCCATATTGAACGATACTAAAAAAAACAGGGATCTTGTTCAATTCCTGCTTTCTGTAGAATCAGCACAGTGCGTGGAAATGTTTTCTTATAGTGGTCGGGTTGAGGTGAGGGAAACCTTGTGGTTAGGAAAAATAAACTGTGGTTGGAAAAATAAACTGTGGTTGGTGCAAAAAGAAAGACAGTCAGATGTGTTTCATACTCATCCACCATCCCACTGTCAGACTATTTCCTGCATTGGTCTCTTGAGGTGTCCAATGTAGATGTAACTACGGGGGGGATACTGAGCTGGAGGTATTTCAACATTATGACAAGAACAAGCATTTTTTTATCTCGACACTAACCTGTCTTTTACTCATATAAGATAGCTACTTGTAGAACATGGTAACAAAGTAAAGAGGTAAAAACAAGCAGGTAACTGAAGGAGCTGATAGTGTAACAAAATAATCTCAACTCATGTTTCACTTTGTATATATAAGTATTCCAGAGCTTTCAATCACATCTTTCTTTGGAGACTGCCAGTGCCTTCATATTGTGGGCATGATGAGGAAAGATCCCATACAAAAGGAGATCAAATATCTGCCTAATAGCAAAAACGTATGTTGAAGGTGTTGGATTGAGAACCACTGCATAAAGTGACTTTTGTTAAAGATTCATGCGAAACAGGCAGATCTTTTGACGTCACAAAAATAATGACTGTTTGTGCGCCTTCATTACAATGCCATGAAACCTCTGAGGCCGGAGGTCTGGTTGAATGTTTCAAAGCGCGTGACTCTGCTGTTTGTTTTCCATTCCCAACATCGGTCTCTTTAAACCACCATGATTTTCCCAAACCTTTACCAAGCAGCTTTATTTGAATAAGCTCAACTTGCTCTTACCAGAGAGCCGGTCAATTAGAAATGGCTGAAAACTGTTACGGTTATATATGTAATTCTGAAATGCAGTAGAGGGTAGATCAATACCTGAAGTAATTCTTTGAGTGTTAACACTAGTCTCAATATTATTCAAAAAATTGAATCTATCTCATATGAGATCCCCTTCTCGACATTTTTTATACGTCTGTTACACACAAGGAATCATGGCACTTCTGCTCCTACAAATCTAAGTATTTGGACCAAAGTCCATGTCCATGATAAAATCACAAATAACACATCTGTGTCCATGGCTTACAACAAAAATGAAAGTAACAGGAAATCTTAAAAAAAAAAGAAAAGAAACACTAGTGCAAAAATATGGGTTGAAACATTGTGTTGGCTTCAAGACCCGGGAACGATCAGAGTGTATTTCCTCCGTCGTTCCTCCAGTCGCTCCGTCATCTTCAAACATCCACGGGGAGTGACTTGTTATTTGCTCTGAGCTGTCTGCATGGTTTGGCTTTTTGATTAGAGAGAGACAGAAAGAAAGGGGGGGGGGGGGGGGGGGGGGGCACAGGGAGAGAGCAGAGATAGTGAAGAGAGAGCTAGCCTTGAGGCACATGTCAAGCAATGTCACAGATAATCACACATTGTCTTAAAATAGCTTTGAAAATGACAGCGTCGGGGGTGGGCCGGGGAGGGTGATGTTGGGGTTTAGGGGGGCGTGAGAGATGCATCAGAGCACACGCACCGTAATTAAAGACCAGATAAAGTTAATTTCTTGACAACTCCCCGTGGGAACATTTATCAAGGGCAACATAAAAAAAAAGTCTTATCAGTGAAAAGGAAGAGCGGAGCTGGCGGCTGTTACATTGTTACACGAGTATCTAACATATACATCTGCTTTGTTCTCGGAAGCAGAGATAGATATGAGGGGGGCAGCTACAGTGACAGAAAGAGAATGAGTAATTTCCTCAGTCAGTCAGGTGGAGATGGTGAAGTGGCCTCTTTCTATCATCATCTACCCAGTAAAACCATCCTATTTCATAGTCCAAGTAATCTCCATATTACTCCACTGAAACTGTACCTACTGCTATTGTCGGGGGCACTGGAGGATCATTTCATAGCGTTGATTAGAAATGCACCCCTTGAATTTCCAGAATTAAATCATGACACAAAGTCTGGATCTTCAAGAAACCTTGGTCGAATTTAAAATTAAGTTATGCTTACCAATTTTAAAATGTATTTTGATATTTTATCTTGGTGCGAGACATTGCTGTGGTTTTGTCTGTGACATGCCCCAATTTGGCTTTGTTTTTCAGAGCAGGGAAATCAATGCAGGCTTATGGCAACCAGACGGAGAAACATTTAAAATCCATGCAAACAAATTTGGAATTAGGCTAATTTTGATGAAAAAACACCAATATGTGTTAGAGGAAGTGACGCTTTATAGTGAGGCCTTACCTTGTAGTTGAAAAGCACATAAAGGAGAGAAAAGTACTAACCACATTTGAAGAGGTTGCTTTTTGTGACGGGCTCCACAAAGACACATTGCTCGTGTCTTCAGGACACAGACCAACAGCATGTGGCTTCTTGTTGATTATTAAACACAGTCACCTTCTTTTACACATACATACAAAATGTGCACGTAAGCGTATATATACAAAGCAGAACCCAACACGTAAATGTCTGACAAACATCAACTGTAAACAAAGAACCTCCACATTTAGTTTACTTGCTGTAGACTGGTCCAGAGCGCCCACTGCAGCGCTGAAGGGCAATGGCAACCTCTGCAAGGACGAGAGCTCCGGCGATTATGTATGTACACATTCTTTTATAATTCATTATTCATGACAACAATCCTGAATTGTCATATGCCTAAATATTGTTCTCATTGGTCTGAGCAGCAGTGTTCAACAGTAAATTAGCACTAGGTTTGTAACAGTTACAGTCATGTTAAGATGAGGGTGAAGCTTAATATTTATTTTTTTTGCAAACTGCGGAACATTTATGCTAAGATAATAACTGATTTCGAAAAGTGACAAGCTAGAAGTCAACCTATGTATCGTTTAGTAAACAAACACTTTTACCACTAATGTAAAAATGTAAAAAAGTTAAGGAAAACGGCAAAACACAATGGAAACAACAAACTTTCACCAACATGTTATGTTGTTAGCATGTGATAGCCCCTAAGCTAACCAGTCAAATACAATTGACTGTAATAACTGTTACTGTGAAGCAAAAACAGTTGGTAGCGAGATGCTAGTCCAGGTATCTATGTTATAAGGAATGTTTATTATTGTTTGGGCGTACACAGTGTGCGTTCTTGTCCAAGGTATAGTCATATGTCAAGTCCCTCACAGTTGCTATTTTGTAGCTAGCTTGATGACAGAGTGTGTTACTGTTTGTTTTTTCTTTTCTAATTGAACCATTTAAATAAATAGGATATGCTAGGTTACAGCACAAGTGAAAAAAACTTAGAGGCCATCAGATAATGATAACGACCATAAGAACAAGGCAGACCAGCTAGTGATGTAGTGAATTGAACTAGGATGCATTGTTACCTATGAATTCAACTTTTCATTTATCATAGAAAGATAGCTTCTTCTCTTAAAAGTTACTTAGCCATTCAAAATGTTATGTGAAAGACTTTTGTAGGAGAACTGCACTGAATGCTTGGAAATATATATATTATTATGTAAAATAATGACCACATTTGACAACTTCACATTGTTCACATACGCTACACTGTGCCACCTATCAATTAATGTAGGACAACATTTAAATACAAATGACAGAATAAACAAACACTCCTGACTTGTGTACCTCTAAAGACCACTTTTAGATTTTGTTGAAATGATTGGCCCATCTAGTCTATAGCTGACAGAAGCTGGTAGTTAAGCTAAAAATAATGTTTATTCCTGCAGATGTTTAATGGTCCGTCAAATGGGATAACAAGGACGGCTGATTTGTGGGCCTTTCTCTGCAATTACCCCGCCTTCCCACTTCCTCCCTGTTTAAATTAAACAAGCCATTGATTTTATGCTGAATATTATTGTGCCATATTCCTCAACAGTGCTTTTGATAGAGATATGGAGTGATTGGACTGAGACACGAAAGAAAGACGGACGTATAAAGACTGACGCAAAGCCATGAGGACAGAAGCAGATGGGGGAGCAGAGAAAACATTAGGAGAGAAAGCGTGAGTTCACTCATTCATTTAGTCTCTAATGGAGTCATGAAAGCACGTAGAAATTCTGAAGTATGTGTTGAGAAAAGTGAATAATGTTGGTATCTTGTTATTATATGTTCTTACAAAATAAGAGAGAAACTGTGCAGCAGAGGCAGTGATAGTAGAGACACAATTTGTTATAACAGCCTGCAGAATCAGTCTGACTGGATTGCTTTGAGTGAAACTCCTAACTGTATTAATAAGTGGACAGATTCTGTAACCTACTCCTCTAGTAGAAATAATGCCGCTGAATTTTGGTTTTCTAAACTGTCTTTATCGTATGAGGATGAAGTTCACTCCATCTTCACCTTCTTGGCCTTTTCTGTCTTTTACTTTTGCCTGGTAGAGTTTCCACAGTTACTGCAGTTGTTCCACTATCCTCTATTTCTGTTACCTGAGGACGGCTACCAATAGCTACGGCAGCAAATAACAGCACTATCCTCCTATTTCGGTGGCAGAGGTGCTTCCTTTTGTGCCATAAGTTAAGCCTTATAGAGATCCAATCTAAACACCAATCTATAGCCTCTACAATCAAACTGTACTTAATTATGCAAGTTAAAGCAAAAATCTTGTTTATATTTCCTCTATATTCTGGAATACACCATGGAATGGGGCTGGGCGATAAAATAATTAAGACAATTACCGCGAAATAACTAAGACAACTAAAAAAACAAGACATGGTCCATACAACATCGATAGAACTCATTCCATCCATGTTTTGACAGACAACACAAACCATTGATAAATAAGTGCCCCTTGCCAGACCAATCATGTGGCTGGAATAGAGTTACAGCCACATCAGGTTAGGTTGACGCACACAGCACAGAGCGTAGGAGTAGCAGCTGTACTTCAAGATTTGGAGCGAGATGAAGGAGAAAGTGACGATAACATTTTATGAAAACTCAAGCGACAGCGATACCGAAGAAGACACCCCAACGGACACAGCCCAAGGCTCAAAAGACATTGCTGAAAAGAAGGGGCAGAGGAATTCAGTACTGTGGAAATATTTTGGCTATTTAAAAAAAGCAGAGTAGCTTGCACTGCAAATTGTGTGAAATGTTCCCACAAAGACAGATAATACCACAAATCATTTTTACCATCTGAAGCAGAAATGACAGAAATAGTTATTTGATTAATATCATGATATAGATATATCGATATCAATTGATTTAAAAAAAAAATACTGTGATAAGATATGCACACGGATTAAACATAGACATCTGAGGTGGGTTGTGAGGTCACTCATGCTACTCTGACCTATTATAGACAATGAAAATCAATGTGCTACGACTTTCTTTAATAACTGTGCCTTTTCAGAGTGAATGTGGATGAGGCTTTTTGTTTTGCATCCCTGTCTATTAAAACATGTGACCCCCTTAAGTCTTAAAAACGCCCCACAGCAAGATCAAGCTTACCAGCCCTCTACATCCATGATGCTGTAGATGAACACGTGTTGCAACCCACCTGTAAATCTTTTTTTTTCTTTGGCAACAGCCCCGTTTTCACATATCTGACCCAGTTGAAGGTAACAAGATGCATTTAGCTCTTTCTTGCTGGAGCTTTATAACTTCATTCAAACAATAAGCCACATACAGAGACACACTCTGTTCTACCTGCAAATTTTGATTTCTCTTCCACTATGTTAGTCATGCTTCTGCAGGCGATTTGGTTTCATTGTTGTGTCTGAAGGAAAAATGAGATCACCTTTGACAGGTTCATCATGAAGGCCTTCTGGAGGCGTTTTAGCTGACTTGATGGCCTGACAGTCAGTGACTCTATTAGCCAAGTGTTCTCATCCAAAACACAGGACTGTGTTACCCAGGTTTCTATGAGCACACGCACATGGGCAGACACCAACACTCACCACGGAGTCAAGATTACACAGAGAAGTCAAGTGACAAATTCAAGTGGCCAGAAGAAATATCAATTCATTTAGGACCAGTGAGCAGCAAGCCAGCTGTCAGAGAGAGAGGGAGCGAGAGATCAAAGGGCTTATCCCTGATATGACAGATGCATTAGACACGAGAGCAGGACAGTTAATTTTGTGCGTCTGAGTGTGGGTGCATGTGTGTTTATTCGGCTGCATGAGTCTTTGTGGCAGATGCTGAAAAATCAATCGGCCAAAGCCTGTCCATTGTGTTTTAGAATAACAAAAGGTGTTAACATTGCGAGCTCAACATGGACGGTATCTTTTCAGACTAAAGATAAAATCTAAAAGTGTTGTCATTGTTAAAACACAGCTATCGGTTGTATCCCTTACAGTCTTCATTCTTATTTTTTGTTGTTGTTTCGCATATGTTTCTCTTTCTAAAGGGAAAGTGGCTAAATGTAGCAATGGAAAGAAATGTAGAGTTTTTTCTAGTGCAGCTAAAATAATTTGAATAGATCATTTTTAGTAATCGATTTACTCAAGGAATCGTTTTAGCCCTACATGTAGCCACATAAAAGCTCATTTATGCTCAATGTTTCAGACACATATGGAAAGAGACAGAGGCCTCTGTGTATTCTGCGCTCATTTCGTTTAATTTGTGCACATCTTCTGAAAGCTTACAGATACAGATGAAACAGACGAAATGGAGCAGTACGACTGAAAATCGCGGGGGCAGTGTTGCTAATAGTTCAAGTGAGACTATTATAGAACACAAGGATGAAATGTCAACAAGGGAGGAGAGACTTTTTGGAGTTGGTAAGAAACTACTGACATTTATGTTACTTCGCCAGTGTACAGGGACAAACCACTGCTTTTGCTTCTTTATTACAAGATGTATTACAACCTCCTCCACCGTCGACATGTTTGTTGGTGTCAGAAACTCTTGACTCTGTTGCTCTCTAATACGTGTATTGTTTAACAACCATGCCAACGTGAAGAACACATACGGGCAGTGACAGTTATGTTGATTATAATGGACGTGTGTCTTTTTGTATGAAAAGGCAGCATAAATTACCCTTAACTTGGGCTGTGTATTTGAGGTAACTAATCCAACTTTGGATGCGTGAGAATGGAGGCAAAGATGAAGACAATTCAACATCATCTGGGTAAACCATGTCCAACAGCCCGACACAGTTACAGTTGAGTAATCTTAGGCAGTTTACCATGTCCAATAATCATACCCACGAAAGGACAATAATGTGTATACTGAAAGACTGAAAGCAGGAAAGGATAGGTAAAAAAAGCAGTGACCTAGATGTTTCCAATATACACTTGGAAGCTTTCAATTGGTTCTACAGTTGGGAGACTAGGAGAACCCGCCCTTCTGACCAATCAAAGTTCTTCTTGAACCTGTGTTGTATAGCTGCAGCCACCACAGACCTAACACTAATTATATTTTTGAATAGTGTAATCTCTGCTTTACCAGCACACAAACTCGATACAGCCACAGCATAACCCCTTAACACTGACACAAAAGAAGAAATAAGTTCTATAACAGAATATCTTGGTTCCCCTTTACGCAACAGAGGAAGGACCTCTGAGTAGAGCCAATTAATGTGGTGTGGGCATCTGATCAAGATGCCTCATGGAAGTTTATCTGTCCTGGTATTTTGGGGGAGACAACAGGGAAGATCAATAACAGGCTGGAGGGATTATACATCTCATCTGGATTGGTATCCTCCGGAACAGAGCTGGAGGACATGGCTGGAGAAAAGGACATCTGGGCTGCCCTGCTTAGACTGCTGTTGAGGTGGGTGGGTGGGTGGGTGGAGGGAGGGTTAGATGGATGGAGGGAGGGTTAGATGGATGGAGGGATGGATTTGCCAAGACCTAAACTGAGCATTGGCAGAATCTGTTTTAAATTTGACATGGTATTGCAATCATGGATAAATCCCAATGTTGAAGATTAAGTTTTATTTCGTCCTATTGCTCCATTGACATACATTATATGTAAGTTAATCCACAGTGTATTGATCTTCACCATTGTTTATAGCATTCATATAGAATAGGAATCAAGCCATGGTCTAATGCATGTATTATAGTTAATATATTGTCATTGCGGTAACATGTTTGTCCATAACGACCTTGTGATTGAAATAATAGTAAAATCTGAGCACCATTGCCTATAATGGAAATGGTGCTGCTTATGGCTAAATCAATATTCATGTATATATTAGGCCAATATTTTGAAAAAGGCAATTACCGCTGTGGTGAAACAGTGTCATTGTGTGAGAAACAAAATGACTTGGAAGTGAAGACCATTTTGATTAGACCTTTTCAAGGTGATCCCAGGATATTCTTTATGTGTCACTTCTTCCCTCCTCTTCTCCCGTCTCTCCGGTTTCTTTGATGGAGTAACAGAAGTGTACAGATGTTGAAGTGTGCTGACATGTCCTTGTGGAGGGATTTCAACCATGATGCTAATAACAATAATTAGCTCCTAAGTGTTTGTGGAGGGGGGAGGAAGAGACATGAATATTCTCTCATTGTGTGTGTGTGTGTTTGTGTACGGACAAATGGCTTTCGCATGTCTTTTTAAAAAGACAAATTAGCCATAATTGCTTGTTTCAGGGGTCTAAGGATGAAGGCAGCTTTTTGCTACTTCATTATGCCACACACATACAAGCACACGCACGGACATGCACACACACACACACACACACACACACACACACACACACACACACACACACACACAGTCAGACCATTGAATCTATTAACAACATAATATCTTGACTATTTATGGGCAACACAGCAGTTAAAATAAATCAGAGTACATTTATTCATAATGGAAACTGCTGAGTTACCAGCGACTACTTACAGTGAATCTAAGTGTTTATTTGCAAAACTTATGTTAAAGTAATTTACAGGAGATTAAAATGTTGAACTACAACAAGCAACACATTATATTGTGTAAATGGAAATACATTAGGATTAATACATTTAATTTTTCTGGTAGAAGTGATTTTATAGGAACTAAATCCATACACCACTTAAAGCAATCAAGGGGTGGAAATTTCCTGACGCGCAAAGGCAGACTCTCCCATCAGCTTTGATTAGCGCTGCAGTTCGTCTTTTCTGGCTGTTAGATATTTAAGAAATTATTATTAATAACAAAATAATTTCCACAGATTAACCCCATTCTGGCTTTATCCCTGATCCCCTGGCCTTTGGGAAATTGATCTGGGGAAAGATTGATGGCTTTCCTGCTGTTTCAAAACGTTTGTCCTTGCTGCTCTGTCTTTTTCTATTGTACCAGTGTTACATACCCAGACATCTGTTTAATGATGCAGATGTATCTTTGAATGTGACATTGAAACAAACTGAAAGTCCATGAGATTATTTGCTCTGGATTCTCATATGAAAGTTTTCCTAATGAACTTTGTTTTGCAAAGGATTATTAGCATTATGGGAGGTGATGTAGGAGGTAACAGTGATGCAAACGGCTGTGTTTCATTCCTCATTAGTCTTTTTCTTATTTAGTTTTTCTGCGGAAAAGTCCTTGAAGGTAGGTCTAACCTCTCAGCAGCCATCTTGGCATTGCCCCGTCAGTTATCAAGGGCCATTAAGAAGGTTTGTATCTAAATGAATGGGGAAAGAGACATAACTGCATTTTCAATTGTCACTGTGGAATAAAATCTGCAGGTATACATTCACCACTCAAAAAACTATTTAGGAGGTTTTGGTGTTTCTTCCCCAAAATAAGTTCAAAACACTTGTATCCATTGGTTATACTCCTGCTATGAATGTGCAAGGATTTGCTTGAGCCACAGCAAAATGGCAGGATTGGCCTGATATGTTTCCAGTTCAGACGTTTTAAAGCAGATGATTGGTTTACTGCCGGGAGGAGTGTTTCTCTCTTACAATGACGGCACCCTTTTCTAGAACTAACAAAATGTAATCTGCTATTAAACACAGCCCTTGGCACAACAAAGTCAAGGGCTCAAGGTTAAATTATACTATTTGTTGACATGTAGCCGCTATAGCATCCATAGGACAAATTAGCTTCATTCTGATGTCTACGAGACATCTGTATAAACATCCAATTTGTTGTAATTGTCTTTTCCCCAGAAGCGAAAATAACAGACAGATTACACCATGTATTATTTGTATTGTGCATTCTTTAAACCCTGGAGTCCAGGACCTGGACTTCTTAATGTCCCTTCTCCCACTGAGGTGTTCTCCATTCTATAATACTAACTTTGCAGTTCAATGTTGGAATGTCCCTGGTTAGTTTCCACAGACAGGAGAGAGGTGATCTTTGATGTGCTGCGATCATAACAATGTGTTAAGCTAAAGGATGACATTGGACAGCGTTAGTAGTTTCCCTCCTTAATCAAAAAAGAACAAAAAAATGATGTTACTTGATCTTTTTAAAGGTTCAGTGTGTAGAATTTAGTGACATCTAGTGGCTAAGTTGCATGTTGCAGGTGAATACCCCTCACCTCACCCTCCCCTTCAAAACATGATAGAGAACCTGTGGTAGCCTTCCGTTGTCTTCAAAACTCAAGTTAGTTAGTTTGTCCAGTTTAGGTTACTGTAAAAAACATGGCGGCCTCTGTAGAGAGGACCAGCTCCTGATGTAAATATAAAGTATTTCAATATAAAGGGCCCATTCTAGGGTTAAGAAAACAACAATTAGTACAATTTAGATGAAACACATTATTTAATTTTATATTCAATTTCTGCCAATAGATCCCTTTCACCTAAATCTTACACACTGAACCTTTAAGGCGAGAAAATTGCAATTGAATCATTGCATTGCAAGTGTGAAACTTGACAGAAAATGAAAAGATGTGCACTGAGAAGTATTATATGCCTTTTCCACATGGAATGATCTGAATGTTAAAATCGGTAAAATCGTGTAAAGATAATTGCAATTATATATTGACACCCATTCCCAACCCTATGATGTCAAGCAATACAAGTCTGCAGCAAAAATTAAAAAATTAACAGTGTGGCCCACTGGGGTATGAAGTCTCAGTCAGTGTTTCACATAGGGGGGGATACCCCATGCTCTATGGGGTACCTACAGTAAATCCTCAAAGAGCCTCATCTTCAAGGTCCTAAGGTTCAGCCATACCCTTTAAAAAACATCAGGCACAAATGCCCTATGGGATATGGAGTTCCTGATAGCTTCGTACCTTGTAGCCGAAGAATTGTAAATGTTGACTGAGAGGATATCAGTTAGTCACCTCAGAGACTGCGGGGTCACTACGGAGGATTTCCATTTCCTTTAAGAGGCTGAATGAGCTCTGCACAAACATGAGCAAATGGATGGATAGATGGATGAACGGAGAGAGAGAGAGAGAGAGAGAGAGAGAGAGAGAGAGAGAGAGAGAGAGAGAGAGAGAGAGAGAGCAAGTTACAGAGACGGGGGGGTAGAGCATCCTTATTTATTGTTCATGCATTTTTAAACAGCAGACCAGTGGGGTCAAATGAGTAAACATGACTTAACCTGAGGGCCAGAAGAAAGGAGGAAGGAGTGCACGGGAGATAGACAAATTGTATATGCAAGTGTGGATTTATAGAGAGAATATATAAACTGTTGTTGTCTCTGGAAAAAAACATGTAATTGTGCAACTGTGACCAATGATTGATATTTAGAGCTCCACAACAAAGTGTTTAATCACAGCCTGCATGAAAAAGTGGATAATACAGTATTTTTGTTCTATATATTACAGTTCCTCCTGAATTTATAAATTGAAATAAACATGTTCCGTGAAAGTCAGACAGTTACATTTTAATAAACATGTTCCGTAACAAATTCTTCTGTTCCACCCATTGTTTTTTTTATTATTATCGCATTGTTTCTCTCTTTTTAGCCACGAATATACAACGTTAAAGATCCTGGTGTGAAACCTGTGAATTTAAGGGGTGGCTGGGTCAAACTCTGCCCTGCAGGTGCCTTGACCTCTGACCCTTGACCTTCCCATACAAACACACACAGCCTCCAGCATATGACTGACTGATGTTGCTGAGATTACCAATATCTCCACAGGGAGTAGAACACAGCAGCGAGTATATGTCTTTCTTAATGTGTGTGTGTGTGTGTGTGTGCGTGCGTGTGTGTGCGTGTGTGTGTGTGTGTGTGTGTGTGTGTGTGTGTGTGTGGCAGATAGTCAGAGAGAGAGTGTGATGGGGAGAGAGAGGGTCTGCATTGATTTGACAAACACAGGCTAAAGACACGAGGACGACAGTGACCTTTGGTCTTCTATATGTTTGGGCATGAGCATGACTGAATGACTTTGCTAGGTGTGAGATTTATTTCCTGAGTTTTGTGACATCATGCCACTTTGTAGATGTATGTAATGTGTGCCAGGGGCCACAAGCAGTTTACATGCATTGCTAAGGCCTTTGGCAGGAGCAAAAATACCATATTATTACACATGGCCTATAATAATAATAATAGCTCTTTCACATATTTTACATGTGGAATATTATATTTCACTTTAAAAAAGTCTGAATACCATGTGAAATGCATGTCTGCATACATGAAATGCTGTTTCTCATTTGGTTTTACTTGTCATTTACATGAGAAATATCTCATAAGCTAATATGGGACATTGGGACATTTTAAATATTATTCTATATGTGATAAATACCATCATGCTTATTTGCAGGTCTGAAATCAAATTAGCCTCATGGGCAACGGCCGATATTTAAGGTTATCCGGTGTAGATCCTGGATATCTGGGCCAAGACTCTGTCTTCCCTTTGCCACACACTGTTTACAGTTGGGCCAGTTTCTTTTATCACACGAGTCGAACGTTTCTCCACAAAAAACAAAAATGGTGAGACCTATGGTAGGTATTTTAGTTCCAGATGACATTTTGACTCATCTTTATTAACAACCTTCTGTATATGAATGCAGATAAATTAAAGCTGTTGGCTGATGCATTTCGGTCAATGTGTTGGACCTATTTTGCTCTCCACATGGACTGTTTACATGTGGGCAACATGAGCCTGCTTAAACCTGATTGGTCAAACTACAAATGGAAACCAAAAGGGTTCTGGCCATAAAATCTTGTCCCTCACCTACAGATTCAACATATTCACATGCAAAATCTGTTAATAGAGATTACTTTGATTGAGACTAAATTATCCCAATATGTATTGGCTGGACTGCCAATACATTTTGTACAGACATTCATGGTCTCAAGAGGGTGCATCCTTTGGACTATACGACACATTTTCATTATTTTGCTTCTAGCATCATCATCAGGTCAAAGTGTTAATTTGCTCTACACTTGTACTATCAAAACAAATACCATTCTTACAAACCTCAGTTCTACTTGGTGTTTAAAACTAATAAGCACATGTTGGCACGATACTTCACTAAACTAAGATGGCAAACATTCTAACATTGTACCTGCTAAACAACAGGTTAGTCTTTGGGAGCATGATGGTGTCTTGCTGTTACCCAGTGCAGCCTCAGAGCTGCTAGTGTGGACGCTGAAATTCAACAATTAGACTTTTTATTTGTAATCAGCTTTTCTGGTGACTATTGCTCATGTGATAAAATGTGAACTTTATGTTGCTGGTAATATCTTAAATCCCTCCCATTTGTATTATTTGGCAAAATGCATGTGACTTTCCCATTTTAACAAGGAAAAAAGATTAAGATATGAATTATTAAAAATAAATAACCTTCATGACAGAAAGTAGGCCAATAGAGAAAGCCTGTGTGGCCACTTCCTTCCCTCACCCTCATTTTCGTTGCCATGGCACTGAAGTGTGATTAGAACTCGGCTAACCAACATGGCTGACAATATTGACTTCCTGTCGGCTTCATGCAAACAGGATGTGACAGATTTAATTTGTTTGTCAGCCCACCTTAATTTAAACAGAAGGCTGGAAGTAGGAGAGAGGCAAAGAGTGAGGGAGGTGAGGAGAGAGGGAATGAGTCGCCGGTGTTTCCCACCGTTTATAGTCAGTGTTTTTTTCCACAAATACTTGTTTTTTTATCTTTTGCTGATTGCACCAATCAAACGGTTCAAATGTGAAAATAGTGATGACAAGTATAGAGTGAGAATGTTTGAGGAAGAGGAGGAGGAAGAGTGTGTGTTTGGCCGGTAGAATATGTAAGAATAGACATATCCAAACTGGGAAAACAGAGAGAGAGGATGGAGGGAGGAGAGGACACAGTAGATTAAGCAGGAGTGACGTGATCGTGACATGATGGTGTAAGTAACAAAGTCTCAGACAGAGAGACACAAGAAGAGGGACAGAGAGAGAGATGAAGAGGAGTGGGGGGAAGAGGAGGAAGAGAAAGGTGAGTCAGACAGCTTCAAGAGAGCATAAACCAGATGGACAGTCTCGACTCGCGTGCGTCTGAGAGACAATCCTGACGGCGGCTGAGAGCGAGTGTGTGACAGTGAATACAGAGGGCTGCATTATTGTTTAAATCATTGATTGCTTCCCTTTTCTCTCTTCTTCTCTCTCCACCTATCTATTTATCTACCTTCCTCCCGCTTTTCAATCTCTTTTTCTTTCTTCTTCGTCTCAGATGTTTCTGTGACAGGCATCCTGTCTTCTTGTCTTTGTTCTCAGCCTTCCCTTTTCTCTTTCTGACAAACACATACTGTAGCTACAATCTCAGCTTTTTCTCTTCTCTCTACTGCTGTTTTTCTCCATTCCCCTCTTATGGTTGTCACTATTACAGTGAGTCTGAAGCCATGCATTGGTTTCTCACTGTCTCACCTGACTAACTGTCCAGGTCCGGAGCTTCTTTATGTCAGTGGTGCCAGACAGGCTGGTTTGAATATATCTGAAGCAAACGATTTTCACGCAGGAGGCTCAAGAGTTTACTCAGTCAAACAATTCTACAGATGGGAACATGTTGCTGAGGAGAGATGTCAGAGGAGAATGGAGCTGACAGGCTGTGGTAGCTCAGATAACCACTTTTTACAACTGTGGCGAGGAGAAAACCATCTCAGAATGTACAACACGGCGAACCTTGAGGCAGACGGGCCACAACAGAGCAAATGGTAGCCTGGCCATGAATCTGAATCTGAATTTGGCATTAAAACCATGAATCCATAATCCATAACAGTCTAGGCTGCTGCTGATAATGTGATCTATGTGCTTTTTAAACACAGGTAAACTTGCAAAAAAAAAAGCCAATTCCTTTCCCATTGCCAGGAGAGGAGTTTGTCTTTTTTGTTTGATGTCACAAGCACAACAACAACTGAGGCGCTCTCTCTCAACTCGCTGTTTTGCCAAATTAGCATGTCTAGTGTTTCCATCACTGCCGGTTAGAGACGATTTAAACCTGTGTGTACTGCAGAGTCATTTGACCAGTGGAAAACTGGCTATAGTTTATGGCACACTCTGAGGAATCAGGTAAGCAGGGTCTTGGTCAGGACTCTGTTAGGTCACCCTAACAGAGTCCTGAGACATGATGGAAGGACAACATCTCAGCAGCACTTTAACAGTCAGGTTGAGACGTGTAGACAAGAAGCCACTTTGAGTAAAAGCCATATGACAGTCTACTTTGAGTTCATGACACAGTCCTTAAATGACTCAGAGCATGAGGAAAATGATTCTCTGGCAAAGAATTGCTTCTTCATAAGCTGTTTTCAGACATGACCTCCGGGTAAAATCAGGAGAATTGGCTACAGAGTTTACCCACAGTTTGCCTTTCACACGTGCACATCACTGCGGGAGGTTTTCTGTACAGTAGCAGACAACAGCAACAAATCCTGGGCGTTATCCAGGCCAGAGGTGGAGCAGCTGGGTGCAGCAGGCAGAGACAGGAAGTGACGTATTAACTCTGCTGCGGAGATCACGTGATTTTGTTTACGGCACCCCGACACCGCCGTCAGCGCTTATCACCACAAACTCTCTTGACATCTTCGTCTGTGTCTTCTGTGTGAGGGTCACAGCTTTTTCACCAGGAGATATTTGTTTTCCTTTTGTTTTTTTTAAATTTTAAATCATTTTAGAAGTGTCATCAACCCCCCACTCGCCCACGGTGAATCCACATCGTTCTCACATCATTCTCACATCGTCTTCTTCTGGATTTCTACGCACATTATACCAGGAGGGCAGGTGGATAAAGTCTGTAGTAACTGCAGAGGGTCTCACTCGGACAGCTGCGTTAAAACATGCACCTCCTCCGGAGAAAGTACGGAGGGACTCTAATGCGTTTGACATTGAGTTTGAAATAATGACACGTTTCAGAAAATAATAAGTTACTTCTGTTTGGGGCTACCTGAGTTACATCATGTTCTGTGATAAATCTGTTGTTAAATCTCTTTAAGACTTTGTCAGATAACACCATCAATATCTCTCTATCTTTGAATGGCTTCTTGTTTAACAGAGTAATCTGTTCTAAATCTGTTCATCCACAGCTCAGGGTAATATGCTTCTGCTATCCATATTTTGTCTCCACTTTTTTAATAATATAAATCAGAAGAAAAGATATATACTAAGTATAAAATGTTTTTTTAATTTTTAAACTATTAATAATGTGATATAACAGCAAGTTACAAATACAAAAAGGACAAATAAAATAAAAAATATGGCACAAACATAGAGCCGTGGTGTTGTATGGGAAGTACAATTGAGATCAACAAATGACAGTGAAAGGGGGATCGATCCATTGCTTCAGACAAATTTAAAGTAAATATATTTTCAGAGAATGCTTAATCATTCATAATCAAAACTGTAATTTAGAGACAAAAAAATGCCAGGTTGCTGAAATATCTCCTGGATTCCCTCCCGAGCAGACCTCAGCACATCTGTTGCCAGTTGTAGAACACGCGTATTTCCGAAGCATTATTTTGGAATCCAGCTGGGAAGTCACCTTCCTTCACGCCAACAAACTGCCACAAGGCTGTGGTTCTGGTTTGTTACCACGGAGACGAGCACGCAGAGCGACGGTTGCCGTGTGGCAGCGATGCTTGTCTTGGCAGGGAAACGGCCAACGCTGAGGTCGAGTGACAGCCAGACGCACACACACACACACACACACACTATCTCTCTCTCTCTCTCCTCGAGGCTCAGCAGGCAGGGCGGCAGGGGTGGGGGGTGGCGGGAGGTGGGGTGTGAGGGGGGTTCTGTGTGTGTGTGTGTGCGTGTGTGTGTGTGACAGTGTTAAGCAGGCGAGGGTGACAGTGACATGACACTGGTGAAATAATTATGAGTCCAAAACAGGGCTGACAGGGAGCAGCCCGTGCCCTTCAACTATCTGTCAACTGTCATTAACATAGAGCCCTGATACACAGCCTGAGGAGACAGAGAGGGAGAGACACAGAGAGACGGAAAGAAAAGGGGAGAAGAGAAGAGACACAGAGGAACACAGCCAAAACGGTCCATCTCAGAAAATCATTTAATCTCAAATCGAGCCCTTGTTTTCAGAAAAGGTTTAGAGGAATCAGCACATCTGCATAGTCAGGGCCGCTCGCCGTTAAATGGTTTGCAGCGACTGGGACATTTCTGCAGCGACAGGAAACAACAGAGGTGGACACTGTGAGGAATTTGAACTGAGGTGTAACAGAGGCAGGAGAAAAGATGAGGAGAAGGAGGAGAAGGAGGTTAAGATTGGGAGATTGGACAAGATGAAGGGCTTTAACTGCCTCGTTTTCTGGTTGTATGATTAAGGAAATAAAGGAAAGTTTGACTCATCACAGCTGCTGCCATTCGGTTTAAACCAAAACCTCCATATCTTGAAAAGTTTACAGCAATGTAGCACAGCTCATGTGTGAAAGGGGCTACGGGGGCATATTTCTGTGTGTGTGTGGCCTCAGGCCTCGAGAAAACAGCCCCAGAAGTCACTCTGTCTCTAATGTGCTGATTCTGCTTTCTGAACAGCAAATACCACAGTTCATGGACAGTAGCACTGTATAAATTATTATCATTCAAAATATAAAGTTCACAAGCTACTGTATCTACGCCACACGGTACAATCGAACATGCCTTGAGCTTAGAGCTTGATGATATGGCCAAGAATTATATCAAGATAAACATGTTTTTATCAGTCGATATCGATAATTATCACAATGTCACATTATTATTTATTGTGCATCCATCGGTTGTATCTATTCTATTTGCTCTTGCAATAGCTTATAAAGGTAGCGTGTAAGGTTGTGTGTATGTTATTTGATTCTCACACAGTAGCGATCAAATGTACTCTGTAGAAGTGATTATATATAATAATAGAAATCATATACACAGGGTTTTAATCCATTACACCACGTCAGCTGCTTTCCGACATGCACTTAACTCTGGATATTTCCCTGAAGGTATTCGTAGGGGCTGTACGAGTATGCTGATGTCCGAGTGAGAGGCACGAGACAAAGAATGTCCAAGAAAGCTCATGTGAGGATACAGCAGGATATTGACCTGCAGAACTGACGGAGAGCAAGTGGGCGCGTTGATGTCATTTCTAACACGCGACAGACGCAAAACTGAGAAACACAAAAACAACACAAATATCTCAGGATGAAAAAGTGGTGCACGTAGAAGATGCAAATGAAGATGACAACTTGGAAAGACAAAGACATTGGAGAGGTTTTGGTGATGAGGGCTGATGCCAGCGTTGATGTGCTGGAACAAAAAGAAAAAAGATTTCCACAGCAGAAATGAGATGTTATGTC
The DNA here is from genome assembly GCF_009819705.1 of Hippoglossus hippoglossus. Classification (NCBI taxonomy): domain Eukaryota; kingdom Metazoa; phylum Chordata; class Actinopteri; order Pleuronectiformes; family Pleuronectidae; genus Hippoglossus; species Hippoglossus hippoglossus. Next base: position 5,368,656 of record NC_047167.1, on the reverse strand, counting down.
CTACCTCCTGCACACTGTACCCAGACGCTACCCCGTCCCTGAGACTGACGAGGAAAGTCTGCTTTCTTCAAATGTTGAAACATAATGTCCACACCCAATTGGCTTGAGTCACATAACTTAAGTATATCTGTAAAGTGCCTAAACCACGAGCAGAAACAACTATGCTAGCATCATGCCAATATAAAGGGCCTATTCTAAAACAATGGCTGTGGTCACAAGGTGGTGATGAACTACCAAGATAGTTTGGTTGAAAACAAAAAAACATTTCTGTGAACATTTTACTGATATTTTCAGTATCAACATTTATGACTGGCCAAATCTGTAAACTGAAGAATTCCTCCTTACTATCTTCATAGACCACGCAGTTTGGTTTCCTTCAAAATGTATTTGCTGTTTTTAGTTTTATTGAATTTAAATTAAAACTTTAGAAGAAAGCATCGTTAATGGGAGGTTGCAATGAATGTAGAGCGGAGTTAATGAATAAGCATCTACATTAAATATGAATTAGAGCAAGTTTTCTAATATGGCGCTAATAAACAATATATTGTAATTGCAACTTTTTAAGAAAAAATGTCAGTATTTTAATGTTTATTTGTAAATACAAATGACAACTTCAGAGCTAAAAACCTCTTGAAATCTGGTTCTCCTCCTGTAAATGTGCGTGTCTACAGCAGCCTCTGGATTGATATGTGGATTAGGCGGAGGCCCAGGTGAAATATGTCCGAACACCCTGTTACCAAGAGTCAGGGTGTAAAACGCCTCAGTGTACATAACTCTTCTTAACGGGGAGTAAATCCCTCTTCAAAACAAGAAGACACACAGTACATTTCGCAACAGTATATTTGGAAATAAATCTCACATGATGCACCATGAAACACTCACAGACACGACGAGAGAGAGTTAAGGAGAAAAGAGAAAGAGAGATGAGAAGGGGATTTATGGACAGGAGCGATATCCCAGTGCCTAAGACCAAAATGGCCACGAACAGACCGACGGACTGAAAAAACAAATAAAGAGCCATTTTTATGATGTGAATGGATGGGTTCCCTGGATGACACTTGGCTGGATTTTATTTGGCGGTGGCTTTGGCCCGAGCCACTACATATTTCTGTTTTATGAAGAGCCTCAACGGCCAAGACAGCGGCTAACAGAGTGGTGCGTACCCTCTCACCCCATTTGGACTGGTAGAGAAAACCAGGGAGCGTAAGAGAAAAGCAGGTGAAACACAAATACATGGAGGAAAAAAATAAGAGCGTAAAAGGTGACAGTGGTGAAATTTACGTGATACATAAATGTACAGAATGTTCCTGTACATGCTGTTTAGAAATACTATGTGCTCTCACTACCAACAGTACGCACACACACACACACTTCTATATATTTCATTTATTAATCTCCTTCATCAAAACACCAACAGGAATCTACTGATCATTCAATCTTCTCAATAAGTTCACGGATAATTTCCAACTAATGCTGTTACTTTGTAACCAATGCTTTGGAGTCACTGATCTCATCATGACTACACAATTGTTTATATTGGTTTTGGAGACTTTGAGTCAAATGCCTTTCAAAATGAAATCAAATGTACGTAATTAAAGTCTATGTAAAGTTCTTTCATATAAGCTGACTCAATGTACTCTGTAAACAAATGAAAATGTAATATCTTGTTTGTGTTGATGATGATGTTGATTTTTTGTCGTAACTTTGTGAAAGCCTAGTTTAAAAGACTATATTTACTATAAAGCAATGAAAAGACCAGAAACAACAACATGTTCGTCCATTTTTTGATACTGACTGAAGCCTGTAACCTGTCTGTCCCAAATCCTGAAGAAATTAACCACAAAAATGAGGTCGCAACTATACATATTTTATTATTTACATTTATTTACAGATGAATATACTTGTTTGGTGTGGTGTGGACGTGTAAGGTCCATGACAGCATTAATGTGATCGACTCAAAATAAACCACAGTGTGTGTGTGTGTGTGCGTGTGCGTGTGTGTGTTCATGTTAATGAAGCGACATGTAACCTGTGCAGTACTGAGACTCACTGATGTGTTTTTAGTACGTTATTTGGACAACAGAGGAAGTCTGTGGCCGGAATAAACTACATCACATTTTGGATATCAGGTGATTTATTGACAATAAAAATATAGAACATCACCAAACTTATCCTTGAACAGCAATGGGATTCTCCATTTCTGCTACTGTAATTGGAATGCAAAGGGAAACAGATTACTCCAAATTCTTTAAATACCTGTATCAGAGCACTTACTGTACTGTACCTTTGTCTCTATGAATTTTATATTCACAATTAAATTATGAGATTTAGGAATGCTTCAAAACAGAGGAGATTGTGCAATACATTTAATTTTAAACTACTCTGAATTACATGAAAATAGCAGTGTAAAAAAAAACAACAGGCCCCAGATGCTTGATACTCTTCAGTCTCTGTCGTGTCGGTGATACCATGTTTCATGAAACGGTTTGGACAGCGGGATGAGTGACTGCATTGTAAAACAAATTCCTGCGGCCGTTAAAATAGTCATCACTGTAAAATTAATTGCACCCGTCGGCCGGATCTTTGACAGCGAACGTGTGACAGTTGTTGCTTTCAGTGAGAGAACCCCGGTGAAAGCACAGATGACTCAATCTATTCCTCTGCCTTTCATACAGTATCTCTTTCAATCTCTCTCACACACATGCTAATCGCTCCCTCTCATTTGCATCCTAATGATTTCACTCTTCCTTTTTAGCCCTTGTCCGATCCCTCTATTAAGTTATCTGCCGCTCGAGCTCCCGCCCTTGTCTTTGTGTATCGGTGCCTGGTGACTCTGTCTGTGTCTGTTGTAGGCTTTTTATGGGGGGTTATGATTTGGCACCAGGATTTCAATAGTGTGTCTTTGATCTATTGCAGGAGAGCTTCATGGAACCACATGGAAGAAAAAAAAAAATCACAATTTTAACAAGCTTTTACCCAAATATCCAGAATTTTATAAAAGGAGCTGTGATTTCAAATTGTATTTTATATCTGTGAATAAAAATGTTTCAAGCTGCAGCACTTTCACATATAAAACAAGGTACTTTCAATGACAGCTTCTTAAAATAAAAAGTTAAGAAGATTTAGAAGGTTATTTGAAGCACAAAAGCACGTGTTGCAAATTATATTTATAATCAAAGTTTTACATTTCTTTTTCATATTTTATTCATTACAATTGCACACAAATGAACAAAACTCCACTAAACCCCATTAAAACACAGCTAGAATTCTGAAATAAGTAGATGTTAACTGACCCGAAGAAGAAATGTGGTTACTTAAACTCAACTTAAATTGCATTAAATGTGTAAACCTAAATGTTTAACTGACTAAATACAATAACAACAATATAAGCAGTTAAGACATTTGAATGTTTAAAGTGAGTATCTGTCTTGGTTGGTAGACTTGATATTTATCTTAATATTGATTGCCCACCTTTCCTAAAGTTTCATTAATGCCCTGTGTTGGTTCAATATGGGATACACGCTATATATGTAGCCCATATTGTGTATAATGTGAGTTATTTGTTTGTTGATGTGTACATGTTTACGTATCTATTTCCCTCAGTCCCTGCTTGGGGCGGTTACACTACAATTAAACTCCTCAGATTCCCCTCTTTGTTCTGTGTGTATGTGAGAGACAGAGCTGGAGGGTGAGTGTGCTCATGACTTTGTTCTCTCACTGGAGGGTTAATAAGCAACAAATATACAAAGCCCATATATTAATGGTGTAGATCATTAATCAAGACTGTGGCTCGAAATGCACGATGGAGCACCGACCACCGTTAGTGAACTCACAACTAGATTGTGTGTGTTTGTATGTGTTTGTGAATGTGCAAGCTGCCACTTGCCAGTGAGACCACGTACACACCTACTAAACTGTGGTTTTTGTGATCCGATCACAAGTGGACAGCTGTAAGTACGATGTGAACGCACTCAGATCGGATATAGATCCGATTACGACAGCCCACATTCGGAGCCCTTCTGGGCCACATGTGTCCACATTCTTTTTCGCAGTGTGAATGCTAATCCGTCCTGGGCCATATATGAAGGACCTCGTACCCAGCTGACGTCCTCTGACCCGCTGCAGTTTCACTGTGAATCAAACATGTTTTTTCTCTCCTCGTTGATTTGTTTATGACCACCGCCACAATATAAACACTGATCACCACGTAATAATCAATACTTTCTGTAAATTTGTCAAATCTTTCTTCACAGCGCAGCTGCACGAGATTCATTCAGGCTCTCCTGACTCTTCTCTCTGCCTCTCTTTTGCTCGGTCTTGCCCACACATACACACACACAGTGACATCGGACACACTTGTGTACTCAGACTAGGTTAAAAAAAACAACTTTGTCTTCATGAGCAGAAATGACGTAGATGTTTGTTTGTGTAGAGCGGGGAGGTGAGATCCGATCACGAGATGCATGTGGGGCCACATTTTAATGCCAGGTGTGAACGCACGCACTTGAGATCGGACCACAAAAAACAGGTATGTACAGGCCTATTTAGTAATTTTGTTGGTTAAGGTATGAGGAGTGGTGATTGGTTGGTTAGGATAAGAATATTAGGGTAAGCCAATCATAGGCTGAGTAGATCAGGTCATGTCTGTTTTTGTCTCCCTGGGAAAAAGTATATCAACTGCTCTTTACCTGACTAAAATAATTAACATTTTTCTCTCATTCCTCAAGTCCAACCCAAACTACCCAGTGAGTGAAACTCAAACAGCTGCCCCACTACAATATTGTCTTATTCAACAACAAAAAAATTATACGTACAAATACAGATAAATTATACATACATAAATCATTTATTATACTAGTTTATACCAGCAGCTCTGTTGACCAAGAATTCTTGGAGCCACATTTTCGAATAGATCCCCAATTAAGTGTTATAAATACATTTCAATGTAAATAAAAGAGTTACATTAATCTACACTGTTTCTTTCTGAAGCTTTTTCCAAATGGTTTGATGTGTCTATGCCCAGCACACACAGATGAGGTGCTTTGGAATATCAACATACGGGGACAATTTCTCTGTTATCAAGCTATTTCGGACACAGTGTCCCCATCTTTAATCCGTCTAACAAAACTCATCTGGCTGAGTATTTTGCCAAGTGGGGGAAGGCGTAGTAAAAGAGCACAACTACAGACTGATTTAGATTGCTGAAAAAAGCAGAGTGGAGTGACATGATTCAGAGGTCCAGAACCAGGCTGGTGTTTTGTAGCTGGAGATTTAGAATTAGGCAAGTTGGGTATTGGTTACATGACAGAAATCTACTATGATGAAAACAGCAAAGTTGTCAGAGCTGTACTGTAGGACTGCATTTCTGCAATTCAAACTGCTCCTGTCGAGAGTACAGACAAAAATATACTTCCATTGATATAAAACTGTAACCTGAATTGATTTTTTCTGAATGAACACCAGTGAAGCATGTTTGCAGTCACCAGCACAAGTAGAAAAGAAAAACCCGAGTGTAGCAGTACACAGGTGAACAAATGCAATGTGCATACATTACAATAGCCTGGTAGTAGATCTGAAAAGCATTTGACAGGCTTCAAGAAATCACCTTTCACACCAGTTCGCTGAGATGGATTCACTGCCAACTCAAAGTATCCAGCAATGATTGAAAAGGTCACTCGTGTCCCCGCTGCGCCCCTCAAAGCCCTGCACACCTTAGCCTCTAATCTGAATAGTGTGTGTGTGGTGTGTGTAATCTGAATAGTAATCAGGCCGGCTGATAGATTGATGCATAACAGCAAGAAGCATGCAGAGCAACCAGGCTATTTTGGTGTCACCTCCCTTTACTCTCCTGGCAGCCCTGTTTCATTCAGCCACTTCAGATGTGGTAGTTCAGATACAAGGGGGGTGGGCCTGGGACGTGACTTTAATCAAAGTTGGATATTCAGTCCTCTCAAAGGCGATCAGGTTCAACATCGGATTTCACGACTCGACATGTTCAAAGTAAAAAGCTCCAAATTCATTCAGATCACAGCTTGTTAACGAAAAGACAACTGGATCAAGTGCTTTCCTCAATTCCTCAACAGTTTTCCTCAATTACATTTGGTTATACTCAAAGGCATTTCTAGAAGTTGAAGAGATTTGGGGCTAAGCCTCATCGGAGAATGAGGTGCGGGTGAGTGCGCGTGCAGAGCATGTGCCGATAATGTTATTGTTTTTTTGACTATAACACCACTGCCTAAATTTCAGTAAATTTGTATGTATTGCATGACTACTGCTATTATTACACTTCATTTGAAATTAGATTTTTAATTCAAGTCGTCTCCAGGGCAAATGAGAATTCTCAAACCCATGTTGCCCATGTTAAACTTCTACAGGGCTTTTTATTCTGTTTTTACTTTTTACTTTTATTTTACGGCTGTTATGTTTTGCACTTTGTGTTGAACAAAATAAAGAAAACCAGCAGCCTGATGACAGTGGACTGGTTAAATAATTGATTACCAACTCCACAAGTATCCTATGTCTTTCAACTCAAGTCATCTACGACTACATTACATAGATGTGTATGATTTTAAAAACCTTTTACAGAACAAGTACATCATATCCGTAAAATAATCTCATAAAGGAGACTGTAAGAATTTAGCTTCGCCACGTTCTACGCCAAAAAAATGGAAGAATTCCCCAGCAGCAGATATCACAGTGGTCAGGGTCTGTTTAGCAAACATTAGTCAATTAACCAGGGGTTGAGGCTGCAGGTTGAATACAAGAGGATGTTACCCCGCCTACATCTCTCTACGTCTACCCACAGGCAGCAGCAGGGTTGGGGGTGGTAGGGAATTCAAATATTTACATTTGCTCTACAGCACTAAAGCCCAGTGGTGAAAACGCCAATGCTTCTACTGGTTTGTAGCATGAAGGTACTGGGTTTATGTCTTTGACATTTTTGCCTCCATCCAAATAGAATAAAAGTGAACTAAAATTAAATGAGTTTACAACGTTAAATTACATTTAAAAATAAAGTGATGCTCCAGAAACAATGACATACAGACCTTGCTGTGAACTGTTCTCCTCAGACCTACTTTTGAAGAAAGGGTTTACATTGTTCGGATCAGAAATCCTCTCTGCTGGGATAACGCAGTGGTCCCATTGAAATGAAAGGGCTGTATTTGTCCACAGTGTTAATGTCTGTCTAAGCACGGCCTCCAATCAAAACTGAAGGACCACATGTGTTTTTTTCTTTGGGTATTGGTGAACCAACTGTAATGTGCTTCCACTTGGAAAATGGGATTAATGGGGGATTACATAAAACAGATAAGGTGTTAATTTAGCAAATAAGTAATTTTCTAGTTGCCCTGTGACATGATCTGAAATGTTCCCCAGACTTTTGAAAATAAACTTTCTGGACCAACACATAACTTATCAGAATAAATAAGAGCAATTAATGGAAGGAACTAAAGGAAGGAAAAACAGTTTTTCCAGCCGTGTCACCCTACATCCCAGGAGCCACTTTCACCAGCTTTGTTTCCTCTCCTTCCCCCCTCGTGGCCATCGCTCTGTAGCCTCCATGCTTTGTAGCCTTTGGCGCTATTAGCAGGACTTTGAGGGAGAGCGGTGAGGACTGAACTGTACTTTCACAATTACCAGCCGCTGTGAATATTAAAATAATATTAAAAAACGTCTGGCTCCATCTGCGCTCCTGTCCTGATTGCAATGTTAACCTCTGACTGTGGGGGAAGGCACAGCAGTCCAGTCGGCTCAGAGACACAAGACAGAGAGGAACCGCACTTTAATTCTTGTGCCTGTGATTTCTGGATAATGGGGAGGATGGATAATGTATGCGTGGCAGATATTACTGTCTGGGCTACAATGTGTAGCCACACAATTCAGCATGCACGCACACACACACACACACATTAATCTCTGTGACTTATCAGTACGGTTAGAGAGAGAAGGCAGCAATACAAAGCTATTATATTTGAATCATCATTGATATCTCTCTCTCTCTCTCTCTCACACACACACACACACACACACAGTTGTAATCTGCTCTGATAGAAATACCGATGTGTCAAAGCCATGAAGGCAACTCTTAAATCAAGTTGGAGAGGGACAGAGGGCGGCAAAGATGGATAGACAGAGGTAAGGACGGAGGAAAAGATGGAGGGATTTGTGGCGGAGGAACAAATAAGTATCAAGCAAGTTCTACACTGTTTAGTGGCAAAAACAAAAGAGGTAAACAACATTTTTCCACTCTGACATGACATGATATATTGTTTTACTCGCTCTCAACTAACACTCTAAATTCAAAGTGATATCAAAAGTCACATTGCAATCCACATATTCACACACACTCAAATTCACACAAATACACACACACCAAGTTAGCAGGTGACAAAGATGCGACTAGTTCATATCACAGTGAGGAAAACACAATACTAATACAGAGATGGACCATTTACAGACACGCACACACACACACACACACACACACACACACACACCAATCTGCTTAACTGTTGAAATGTAATATACATATCGGGGGGAAAGGCTGTAATTTGTGGCTGTGCAAATAAATCACACAGATGTTATGAGAGCAGGGAGTGAGACAGAGGAGAGGAGAGGGACTTTTTAATTATGACTTAAACATCAAACTCAAACATGTCTCAGGGGATTCTGCATAATGATTTCACACACACACACACACACACACACACACACAAACACACACACACACACTCTTTATCAGTGGGATGTTGATTTATTTCATTATTATAATTATTTGTACTATTATATGAATGGAGATAAAGAAAGGAGATCAGCAACCGGAGCGGAATTCGCAGTTGAGTCCACTTCCTCAAATACAAAACAGCATTTTACTATTACTACTATTTTATTACTACTTGTTATATTATTTTTATGCTTTATGATCCGAAGTTATACAAATTCCAGAAATTATCTAAAATCTTCACTGGTATTTTGTCATGGTGAAATGGTATCCACAAACCTCTCGGGAGTTCTTTTCACTCAGGTTCCTCACAGGTGAAGATGGCACTTTATTTTCCGTGCTTACAGAAGAAGTTGTACTGGTATAATTATAAATAAAGAGGACAATAAAGAAAGGTAAAGACAAAGAAAAATGTATAAATACTAAAGATTAACTATAGTGATACTTAATTTACGAGTATCTCAGTACAAAATCACTTATACATTAGACCTATACCATTACCTGTACTGTATATTAATTAATATCATATACACTTTTCAATAATTCTTATTGTATCTGCAAAGTAACTAACTATAACTGTAAAATAATAATTTCATGGGAATTTTGCAGAGAAGTAGCAATAATAGCATGTAATGGATATTTTTGAATGGATTGGTGTTTGAGTAAATATACTTGTATTGTGCTGTCTATCATAAAGTCATTCAAATTTGGTTAGTCTTTTGATTTATTGGCTGAAACTGAAAAAATAGCTAAATATTTCTTAAGAATAAATTAGAGACTCAAGTATCTATATAACACAGCATTATTTCACATTTCTTTTCTTTCAGTTTTTAAAATCTGCCCAAAAACCATAAGATACACAGGTGTGCCGAGTTTCTTATGCCTAGGGTTGTTTTAATGGATCGTTCTGTCTTAAGGAAAAATGCAGCCTCCTGAATCACATCATCAAATGTACCTTTGTGATGATGTAAACTGTTGACGAAGTGAAGTTACGCGTACATAACAAATATGTAACAGGAACAAATTTTTGGATTAACAGGCTTTTGGGAAACTTGAAAGAGTAAGTTATAATATAGTTAAAAGTAGAATAGATTTTTCAATGCTACAGTATTTGGAGTAATTTTACTGATGATTGTTTACTAATATTGTTGTCACCCTGACTCCATTTTGTACTCTTGTATATGTCCTATTAAAATTTTTAATAATATATCCTAAAATTTCCAGAGAAAGCCACAATAGAAACGCTCACAAACCCTTACATGTGAGCACATGAGAATCACATCATGAGTTCCCCTCTTTTTCTTCCTTTACCCCCAATTCTCTTTTACACTTCACCCCCTCCGCTCTCCCTCCCTCCCCTCCGTCCCTTTTGTTCTGCACGCTCCTATTTATCACGGTGTGAAGGTTGAAAGAGATATTATTATGGGGTGTCGGGCTGGAGAGAGGAGACAGGGGTAGCCACACGGATCGCGTGGGGAGAACGCAGGGCTAATGACAGGAGGACAGGCTTGGTCAGTGGCCTGTGGTACCTGCTGGATGTGATAGATGGAGAGAGCAGAGAGGGGGGAGAAAGGGGGAGCAGAGAGGGGGAGGGCAGGGAGAACTTCCTCTGCCTGCACATGGGTTTTATTTTATTGTTTCTAGGAAAGGACTTTATAACAACCATGGAAAAGAAAAGGCAGGACAGTATTTACATGTCTGTACCAGACTTTAAAAGGATAATTCACCCAAAAATGAAAATGTACTCATTATCTACTAACCACAATGCCAATGGAGGGGTGGGTGAAGTGTTTGAGTTTTAGGGGTAAACAGTGTTGCAGCCAAATCCAATAAAATTGAAGTAAATGGTGACCGATTCCTCAAATGTAAAAAACCCGGGGGAAAAGAACAGAAAATGCCTCCATACTGCTCCTGTTGTGTCATCCAAGTGTCCGTAAGCCCTGACATTCAAATTCGACTCGAACCTTTTTAAACAAGGGAATGGATTCCATCAACAGAAACGCTGGAGTGCTTTTTATTTTGAAAAGGCATACAGAAAGTGTTGCAATCATTTGTTTGTTACATAAATTCATCAGATAAATATTAAAACTCAGCTGAAAGATAATTTTCTCTGTTTATTCTGCTGTGAACCACAATGTTTATCTGTTTATGACACAAATGTATTTACAACACTTTCCGAACCCGTTTCAAAGTAAAAGCACTCCAGCGTTTCACTTTCTGAATCCACTCATTTGTTCCAACGGGGCTTTGATTGTTATCGACAGACCGAAAGATGCGCATCTTCCAACCGTAGAGTCCTGACATTTACTTTAGTACATAAACCAACTTGTTCTTGAAGGAAATGCAGGAGATAAACCTGCAACTCCACCGCCAGTAGCAGACACACAGCGCGTGTGAAAAACAGACTAATATATATATATATATATATATATAGAATCCTAATTTTATGAATACCCTACTGCTTCCATGAGCCATCAGCATCAAAGAAGTGACAGGAAGGAACAGGATTTTTGTACTCGCAGACTCACACCAGAGATAAAACTTTTGGCACTCTCAGCATCTGGTGCTGTGATTTGCTGCCATTTACTCAGTCAAGCATCTACTTCTGCCAACTCACTTGAAGTTTGGCGTAATGCAACCTTCCCGCTGATAAACTGTGGACGTACAAGACTGACAGAGAGAGGACGGAATGATATGTAACCGAGGTTCCAGCAACACATTGTATTTAATGGATTGTCTCTTAACCTCCAGGCCACCAGGGTGTGTCTTCCTCAAAATGTGTCATAAACTGAAATCACCACCTCATGATTTGCCTCCGCCAACCAGACAAGTTGCAGGAAACAATCGGTGTGTTCAACTTGGATTTGGTCTCACTGTGTCTGACTTGATCTGCCGACGTGATCTGCCAGCGGCTAGAGTAAAAAAAACACAGACATCATGTCAGACACTTTTTTACTTCTTGTAGCGTCAGTGAGACGAGAACAACGACCGATCTCGCAGCGTTTGCTTTTTTGTTGCAGATTAAACAGATGTTTAGTGAATGAACAACGGTGGTGACTGAGAACTTACTTTCAGCTGTGAATTAAATAACATTTTAGTGTTAAGTGACCTGTGACATGTAAATACAGAGCAAATGAGATTCATCACGTCCTCTTTGTAGAAAAAAATCACAGAGAATCTTTCTCTTCTGTATTAATCCCCACATTAGAAACACAAAATAAGGCGCACATGGAATAACAAAACAGAAACAACAGATACACTACCAGTGCTTATTTAGCTTCACACAATCATATATATATATATATGATATATCGCTTTTAACACCTTACATTGATATACGGAGAAAAAAACGCATCTGAATTCTTAAAATAAAAAAATAAGACGTCATGCGTGTCACTGAAGCCTTCAGCCAATCAAAGCAGAGTTGTGACGTCACAAAGGCGGCCCCAAGGTGCTGCAGCTGGAGGAGAGCAACTGCACGGTCTGGCTGCAGCCGGCTCGCTCCCGCAGTGTTTTAAGGTCACGTGACCTGGTGACGTTTTGCAGCACTGGATGAAGTCGTTCAAAAATTCTAACCAGCATGCATTGTGTTAGGACAAGCATGCATCAGGTTAAGTCAGCGCAGCACAGCACCTCATCAAGTCGAACGCACCTAGTATCTCCTTCCGTTCCTGAGTTATGGTGCTGAATAATGTCCAGAAAAATGTTTTTATAGAACATTATGATGTCAGATTGAAGCTGATCTTTGACCTTTTGGATATAAAATGTCATCACTTCATCATTTTATCCCATTAGACATTGGCACTAAAACTGTGTCATAATTAGCACATGAATTCTTCATTTATGGCCCAAAACCTGTTTTGTGAGGTCACAGCGACCTTTGACCAACAAATTCTAATCTCCAAGTTAAAGTTTGTGCCACATGTGATGAAATTCCTTCAAGGCGTTCCCTTAGATAATGTGTTCAAAAGAACTGGACGTACGGACAAAGGACAAACAACCTGAAAGCCTCCTGCGTCGGCTGTTACAAATGAGCAGGCATTCAAACATGAACTTCCACTTTCAAAGTCATATGTGGAAAAAGATTCTGCGGATGCAAACAAAAAGCTTGTTAGATCAGCATTGTGTTTGAAACCCCTGAGGCTGAGCCCGATGATGTCAGGATATATTCAGTGGAACATTTTCCTCAAAGAAGTTGATTAAATGAGCAAAAACAAGTCGATGTACAGCACAGAAAACCTGAAGCATTCAGGGCCCTGAAATGAAAACCTTTCCTCCTCGGAGAATGGTAGTGGAGCCTTGTTCAGAGAAGCACATTAAACACAAACCTGGATCTGTCAACACAGACAAGACCAGCTTCTCCTTAACCTGCCAGCTCTGCTGCCTGGTAATGATATCACTTATTGTTCATAACAATTGTGTTAGTTTATTGTTGTTGTTTCCTCCATGTACTTTAGATAAACATTTATACGGAGACAATGTCTATTTTCTGTATTTACAAAATGTTTTGACCATTCTGCTTTTGCTATAATGAGCCAAAAGTAATGAAATCAACATTTCCCTTATCTGCTTTGTAAGGCCATTCATTTGGTACAATTACATGCTTTCTGCATAAAACTGTATTTACATAATGCTTCTAAATGATAATATTAGGCCACTTTTGTTTGTGCCTTTGCTTTTGTTAAAGGAGAAAAGAGAAATAAATTGCAATAATTATCCATGATGAGTAATAATCATAAATATTTGATCAACATAATGTCTGCGGCTTCTTCTCAGGGATGGCAGTGGATGGTTTAATTGTTCACAAAAGCAGCATTTATATTTGTTTGTGTTATGAAAAATTAAACAAGGCAAAATTCATTAACTTTGCCATTCGTTTAATCTCACCTTCTATACTTTGTAAATAAAAAAATGCATTACCTCTCCGTCTAGTCACACACACAAGTGCAGCCTTGTCTAGAAACAATCTAACAAAGAAGGCAGATGAATATAAAGGCTGGATATCAGACTATTCATCACGAGATGATTACAGGCTGACAGCAGTAATTGAAAAACACTTATTGGAGTGGTTGGGGAGGAGGGCTGGTTCAGTCCCATCAGACAAAATAACCCTCCGAGGGTAAGAGCAGTCTAAAGGTGATGATAAATGGACATATTTTCGAAGGCAAGCTTCAGGTTTGCCTGTTTTCCCCCCCCCGCACCATGATGACAAATAAACCTTCTCTTTCAGATATTTACAAGTGCCTTTCTTAATGAGAAATTTCAAGTCTTGCATTCATGGGTCATGCATTTGCTGGTAGTAATATAATTCAACATCTTTCCCTTTTTTATAAATCCAAATTCAATTCAATGCAATTGTTTGTGATACAAATTTAAGATCAGATTATGCAGAATTTCCAATTGACTTCACTTGATTCAAGCGGTTTTTTTTCTCTGTCAGGTCAGTATATAGGAGTTCATGATATTCATCTTTTTTCATGTTCATGGTAAAAAAAACAACAGCTAAGGTCAGAATTTCTCCACACTATAAAGTTAGAAAAATATTTCTGCCTTGCCATTGTATGCTGGAAAAAACTATGGTAAAAGCCTACATTTTGTTGCTCATTTTGTCATCCATTATTAAAACAGCAACATCTGTCTTCTTATTGGTCCACCACTTTCCGTCCAGAGTTATGTATCTCAACCACTGTTGGATGGATTTCCATGGAAGTTTGTACAGACATCCCTGGTCCCAAGAGGATGAATCCTACAAACTTTGGCGTATATTTTACTGTTAACCGATATCTTGACCAATTGATATGATAAGTTAAAGTATAGAGTTTTCAATTCACACACACTTCTCAAGGCCGGCCACTCTAGCCTCACTAGAGTATTTTCCACCGCTAATCCCACCGCACGTGGATACAGGTCTGAATAAAATCCAGAAGACACATTTTTTGCTATGCTGATGACTGAGGTAGGCCTGGCCTTGTTCATGGGATTTAATGAATGGCTAGTCCAACATTGATGTTAATGTTTCTTGTATCTGTTAAATTTGTATTGTATGATACAATTATTTTCAGATCATTAAGAAACTGTGGCTGGACAAATACAACTATAGTGGGCTGAAACCGGAGAAGTAGTTATGGATTGATTTTTATTGTTGTTCCTAAATATTTCTTTTCATATTTGCGAACTCAAAAATTATTAAACTTTAGAGGACTGCATGGTCAACATGGTATATCTGCCAAATAACAATGTTATGTTACCATTGCCAATGTATGTTAAAATCATTATGAAACTGTTTCATAATGATTTGAAAATGTCTTTTAACCTTATATTATTTTAATATTTACAAAATTTATAAAATACACAGGAAACATAAACCACAAAGTTGAAATGAAATGTAATGTAAATGTTTTACTGGCTACTGGCTGCCTCACTGGGCTGTCAGAACGTCCATAAAGTGTTTACTGTCCTCAGCAGACAGGCAGGCCTCATCCTAACAGCTTCTCGCTCTCGTCATTCTGATGTGTACAAGAGTGTACCGCCAGTGTATTGTGATAGACATGTTCTATCATAATAATCAACCCCCATAGAGGCCAGGTCTACCTCAGTTGTTAGGATAGCAGAGAACTTGTCTATCGGGTCTGTGAAGCCCCTCGTCTCTGGAGCCCTTTTCATACAAGCCAGATGTGCCATTGACTTATCCCCACCTTCAAAACCTGACTAAGAAGTCACCTGTTTAGACTTTATCTCCGTGACCAGGCCCAATATGAACCACTGTTACTTAGTTTATTAGCCTATTATTGTATCTTGTTTTGTTGATGTCCTGATATTTTGCTGTTTTTTTATCGTTATATCTGTAAGGTATCTTTGAGTGTCTTGAAAGGTGCATTATTATCATTTTCTTACTAAAATGTTGATTACTTTGCTAACAGATATCCTCCAGGGCTCTTATCTCTCTGTTACCATTGCAGATATTACAGGACGCAAAGTAAACTTTTGGGCTTGTGGTTTATCATGCTGTCCATAAATTGTCACCCATTTGCTGAAATTGTCCCTTTTTCGTACAATATTTAATGAAAAACGTGTTACTTATAATGCAGAATAAGTGTGTGGCCTTATCTCTGAAACATTGTCAACCTCCTTCTCACTCCCTCTGTCCTTTTCCGTGCCCCTGCAATATTTCACAACCTCCTCTCCTCACAGTAGACGTCATGCTTGGCTCCGGTGCCAACGTATCTATCAGGATGCTGTTACTTAAGAAGCCATCCATCTCTCTGAGCCAGCTCTCCCTGATATTCAACATGGCCAATATTTAACACGGCTTTTTAACCAACTAAGACATCATCATTATTTTGAGGGATAGGGACTCTGAGAGGAGTTGTCCCTCGATTTCATCCTTCCTTCGTTCATTCTTTTCGTCCTCTCCCAAACTCTCTCTCATCCGCTGTCCCTGGCTCTGTCATTCTCATCTCTTTTATCTCTCTTGAGAGGGTTCGATCACTTAATGTCATGTCCTCTGCGGTGTTTTATCCTGCGTAATGAGGGTCTTGTACCATTACGTGCCTACAGTGTCCTGTCCTGTCCATTTCTGTGTCTTGTTCCATGTAATGTGTGCCCTTCATCACTAGGCAGCTATTGTCTTGTCATGCTACATCTTGTACATCTATGCACTTATCACAGAAACACTTATTGGAGAGTCACCATTATACAAATTGATGCAGAGTATTTAAGGTAGATGGTTTCCAGCTAACTTTTACATGTAGTCTGACGAGTTTCTTGACCTTAGTTCCTGTTAACCGTTTAATTTAGCAGAATAAATTTAAAAGACAATAATCTGATGTTTTGAGCTGATCACACTAAATACATTGTGCGGACAAAAGCTAAAGTTGTGCAGTGCCAGTGACTACTGAATGTGTTGAATATAGCAAATCTTAATAAATTTTTGTCACAGTAACAGAAAAAAGATATGTTATATCATTAAAAGTTTTATGGAGCTATGTTTCAATCTATGTTCAAAGAGTCAAATTCTAAGCTTGTGTATCACCTATTGTGTACAAGTAGAGAAAAAATATTCATGTATCTTAATGTGTGAACTTGTAAAATTAACAATTTTCGCAAATCTGAGTTTGTGAATGTGAAATATAGTTAAGCAATTAATGTGTGCATGTGTAAAAAGGTTTTAGAGGCTGTAAAAATATTTAGTGTACATGTGTAATTCAATTTTGGCAGGAATCATTTTAACAGCAAGGTTTCACATAGTCCAGTTTTAATATTATGTATTTGCTTCTATGCAAACTGGTGCTTGCTTTACAAACCTGCTTCTACTTAGAGGTGTGATAAGGAATTTATGGTTATGGAGGATTTTTGCTGAATTATTTGATTATGTAAAGATCAAAGCAATTATTGGGAGGGTAAAAAGTTGAAAACAGGGAAAGAAAAGAGTGAAAGCAGCAAATATATATATATATATATATATATATATATTTACATGATTATAAACTATGATGCCACTTTTGCATCCAGTTTCACAGATGATAAACAGATAGGGTGAAGGTTTTGAAAAAGCCCGTCAGTAGACATTGAAGTTGAAATTGTTTTGTCAAAAATACTGTTCTCAAGGTCAATAATGAACTTCTGTGCGCACATTGTTTTACACTTTTATGACTGATTGAAATTTAAAGCATGCATAATTGTGAGCAAATTTATTTTATTTTATTCTTTTATTCTGTTGGTGTTTAACCCTCTCTTTACACTCCTCTGTCCTAGTTTGTTAATTCCTCTATCCCTCATAGACCCCCCCCCCTCGCTCTCTGTCTTTCTCTCTTCGTGTGAGCTGCATGTTGTACATCATCTCATCTCACCTCCCACTTTGTGTGAGGGAGGCTGACAGGCCGCAGATGGCTGCCTTTGATCTGCCATAACGAGCATCTCCACATCAAATTACAAGCGAACAGACAGGAGAAGACGACACTGAAATGCGACACAAAAAAAGATTAAATAAATAAATAAAAAAACTCGATAAGACTTGGGAACGTGTGGCCCTGTGATCACAGCAAATGAGACCCTCATCATTTGATCACTTTAACAAAAGAGACGTCAATGCTGCCGCTGGAGATGAAGAAGAAGCAAAGAAATTCTAAAAAGCAAAGCATTGATGAAATACGAGGCAACTCTTTTCAATCGGTCTGTTGTAATTACCTCAAGACTTAGAGAAAAAGTCAAATGGAAATGAAAAAAGGCAGATTTGTAGGAGAGTTCAAGTGGTAAAAAGTTATATTTTGTAGCACTAAAATACAATAAGATTTTCTTTGGAATAAATGATGTACCATTGGTGTAAATTTGGGGAGGTATGTTCAGTACCCTTAATGAAATCCAATGCAAATTTACTCATAAGCAATTGACTACTGGGCTCATAAAGAAAAAAGATTTAAAGTCTGAAAAAATAAACCATGTCAACCATCTTTCAGCCAGGGCTTGAAGATCTCAAATGACATGACAAAAAGCTTGCGGCCCGAAGGGAAGTGGCCCTTTGTCGAGGACAGACACCTTTACAAGACCTGGTACCAACTTCTGTCCCAAGTTATTCGATCACAACAAGACAGTGTTAAGTTCAGATCTGAACGCATCCAAACGGGTCCTGAGATCCGATCACTCAGATCACATTTGGAGTTGGACAGAGTGACCACATTCTTTTTGCTGTGTGAAAAAAAACAACAACCTTAAGAAAGAAAATCCAAGTTGATTAATTTGTCTCATTATTTGTCAAGAACCAAACTCGAAAACTATTTATCCCATTGACGGTTCAGTGTGTAAGATGTAATGGCATCAAGCAGTGACAGGCCCTCTCTCAAGACAGCATTTGGTTTGTCCATTTTAATCTACTGTAGAAATGGTGGTGGAAGAGGACAAACTCCCTATGGCTCATTCTAAGGTAACAAAAACATTTCTTAACTTAACTCACTGACGATTCTTAGTTTAAGGGCATTATACATTTAAGTTGGAATCACATAAAGGGCACTTGTCCCATCCCGATTTCACACAATACTGTCTCCTTTATTTATCTTGTTACTAAAGTATGTTTCACACCCAGCATATGAATATGGACTGAGTGAGAGTGGCTCACATCACTGTAAAGAAGCGCGCAAGAAAACATGGTCTATATAACTCTCCTCCCCTCTCTCTCTCTCCTTCTCTCTTTCTCACTCTGTCAGGATCGTGGCAGCTCGTGGGAGGTGCTAATGGAAAAGCTCCTGCTCCTGTTCCTTGTTCAGCACACTAATGTGAAAGGCACCATCCATGTTACAGCTGCGTGCTGGCCTGACCAGGCCACCCTGACATAGTCCACTGGTCACCCAGCTAATGGGCCGACCACAGAGGAGAAACGTGGGCCGTAGCAGATGGAGGGGAGAGGAAAGGCTGCTGTCAAGTGTTGGGAAAGACAGGAAAGCAAGAAAGCTCCACTGAACTGTACTCAGATCGCACTAAGTTACTCAAAATTAATCATTTCATTTATGGAAAATCAGGCTTATTTTTCTACTGTCACAGAGCAATGTACAGAAGTTTTATAGACTAAAGGAAATAAGAGGATTGTTTTAATAACAATGCCACCAGTAGTTTTTATTTATTTTTTAATAACATACAAAGAGAAGTAAACGGAAAATCGTGTTTGGTCCTGGATTATGTGACTAAAACAGGACTTAGATAGTCATTGATAATAATTTGACCAAGAGTTAAAAGGGATTAAGTTGACTTCAATATGAATGTAAATATAACTCTGTTGTACTCTAGACATGAGGCAGGTGATTATAATCATCTGAAACGTTTTATTATTAATTTTAAACAATTTTAAATGTTTTATTTCTGTATTTGTGCTCTAATGCTGTGTAGCCTTCAAGTTGCTTTTAAATTGTTTCTTATTGTTTACTTTTTAACTGTTATTATATTTCCAATAATTGTGGTAATTTTAACATTTTAACATCTATTTTAACAATATTTGAAAATGTATTAAATTTAATATATTTAAACCAAATGAACGACATGATATGTTGTGTCTCTCTCGGCTGCAAAAGAAATCTTGTTGAAGATTTATAAAAGTCACTTGGAAGAAACACACACACCCCATTCACCTCCATGATTTACTACATCAATGTTCTTTCTCCGTTAATGTTTCTTCATTATAATTCTCTAGGGGGTGACTTTTCTCTTTCATCTCCATCTGAAAAAGTGTTTTGTGAATCATGTAGGAGTCAGTCTGGTCAGTGAACTTTACTTATTTCAACAACGTAATCGCAAGAGGCTATTTTACCATAGAGTATGTGCGTGTGCGTGTGTGTGTGTGTGTGTGCGTGTGTGTGTCTGTGTGTGTTTACTCCAGCCATTCATGTACAAGACACTGTCAGAGTCTGACAGCATTTTCTTGTTTCTTTTGCATATTTCTTAGTAAGCATGAAGCAACCTGCCATCACCTTTGTGGTCCCAAACACACACACACACACACACACACACACACACACTCACACACACACAAAACACCAGCTGTAGTAATGCACAGGACAACAAGTCTGTCCACTAGTCTTCCCAACTGGATTACAGCTTCAAATAGCCCTCAGAGTTTGTCACATTCTGCACCGCTATCACACTCAAGCCCACCAAGGCATTCCCTATGTGGGTGTGTGGGTGTGTATTTGTGTATGTGATGGTATGTCTCCTCACACCCCTCATCATAAGCTCAGGAGACAGTGGCCTCCCTTAACGATACTCTCCCACTCTCTCTGGACTCTGCTACTGAACAAACAAGTCTCAGTTTGTCAGAACCACACCAGACTCTACTCTACACAACGGACAGCACTACTCTCCCCCACCCAGAGACACTTCACATAACCCCCCCACCCCATCACAATAACTACACTCACATAGACACAAGAAGTAGAAGGTCTGGTGGGAAAAAAAGCTGCAGAAGATGTGAACTCTGGTCTGTTGGTCGCATCATTTTAAAGGATAACTTTGTTGGCTTGGTTTTACTGGATATGAAAACTTTATATCCATTTAATTATGGAGACCTGCAAACGCAGAGACACAAATTCTTACAACTTACAAAGTTAGATAAGCAAATTATTTAAAACATCTTTGTGTTGATGTTACCACATTCCCATGTAGATCTCAGCTATTAAATTGGTAACCATGGCCCAACCTATGACAATAAGATCTGTTATAAATCAGAGTTACCATTTGAAAACAAAATCTTTAAATGGAATTATATGTTCACAATCGAATACAAAGTAAAACCGCATGAGAGACACTGGGGAAGTTCTCGTTTCGTCCCAAGACAGAAGTAAAGTGTATAAAACGATAAGATGCCAACCTTGACTTTTTGATAGACTGTCAAAATCTCTCATTACAGGTGTAAAGTGCAGTTGCTATCAAACCCGTGGTTCACATCCCACAGGATGGCAAGAAAGGTAAGGTAAGGTAAGGAAAGAAAAAAAGACCTTTATACTTCAAAAAAAAAAAAATGTTCTTGCGTCTTTTCAAGCTAATATCTTGGGTGTCTTCTATGTGTATGGCTCCTTTTTTTCATAAAGATATTGGATATTTCCTTTTCTTATATTTAAGTTTTCCTATACATCACTTTATAGAAGTGTTATTCACTATCTCACTGTGAATTTTCCTGACATAGTCCTGTTGTATTCTCACATGGGATCACTCAGACGGAGTTTTTAATTGGCGGCTGGGTGGAAAAACTCCTGTGAATGTCCAGAGGAACTGACTCGGATATTTGCGTTCTCACATACAGACTTTCTAGATAATTCCTGGAGAATAACTAAGGAACTGTAAATCTGTAAACAGCATAACAATAGTATTTTACCGCTATGAAGTTTGAGGTCTTTTAAGAAACTGGTAGAAAAATAATGTTCTTAGTCAATGCAGCAAAGGCCAAGACATCTTAACTTTCAGTCCTTATTGGTCACGATTTAAAAACATCTGACATTTTTGGTAAAAACTTTGTCCAAGCCTAAGTTGAAGGCTTCACAAGGGTTATTTTTTTAAGACTTTTCAAAGCTTCTTTGAAGCCACAGAGGACATTATACAGCTGCTTTTACAGACTAACCCAATAAATCACCTTTAGAGGTAATACTTACTTCCTGATTTGATAAAAAATAATCTCTGTAGTTTGCAATGCAGTAGAGAACCAACACCTCAATGTGAGAAAGAGAGTTAAGCAGACCATGTCAGAGCTGTGGGGTCCTAACACTGGCTGATGAGGCAATGTCGGGTTCAAATCTGGCTCATGACCTTTATCACTTGCTTCTCCCTCTCTCGACACTGTGAGTGTATTTTATTGAATCCTATCTGAAGCAGAAATGCCCTGTAATAATCTTGCAAAAATGAGCAGGTCATGGTGTTAGCCCCGAGGTGCAAAACTTCAATGGCGAAGCAATCAGATTTAAGGCGGCCGATTCATGTGCTGAGTGGCTTTAAAAGGTTTGCATTAGCGTGCCGCAACACAAACCGCGGACAGACAGACAGACGGAGAAAATATCAGGTGTAAAAGCTTTCTGTCGATCATACACACTCCATTGTTGCCCCCTCTCCACCACCTCTCTCTTCTAACTGGCTCCACTCTCTCATTCTCTGTCACTCTCTCTCTCTGTCTCTCTGACAATTGCGTTATTTGGCCTTATCGAGGAATATGAAACGTCGCGGCGCGACATCTCTGCCCAACAGCCCAACAGATATGCCAATTCATTTCGCAGCCGGCGATTTGACAAGCTAGACTGCTCCTCTTGAAAGACATCATTCAAGCGCACAGCCCGCCGCCACCGATCCCCACTCCCTTCCCCTCTCTCTCTCTCTCCCTTTTTCACTCTCTCCCCCTCCTTCCTTTATCCCCCTTTCTCCTTTCCATCTCCCCCTCTCCTTGTTGCAATCTGTAGAGCTGTGGCTCTTAAGATTGAAAAGGGCTCTCGGCCCGCGACAAAAACCCTGAAAAGAACAGGGGAGCAAAAAATAAATAAAAAAACATACCCCCTCCTCTATCACACTCCACAAGGAAAAAAATATAAAATGATGGGGTGGTGGAGGCAGGCAAGCAGGTGATAACATTGTGGATATTAGGGGTGGAATTGCGGAAGATGAGGAAAGAGAGTGAGAGCAAGGTAGAGGAGAGACAGAAAAGAAATAAGAAGAGAGAGAGACAGAGGGGGAGAGGGGAGATTGGTGCCCTAAGCTGCGGGTGTTTGAGGGGATGACACAGCCACTAATACAAGTGTTTAAATATTTGATGCAGGGAGGGATAAAGCGGGATCGTCTCGCCACGGAATTGAGTGTCAAGACGAGAATCTATTACAGAGAATCTTTGTGTGTGTGTGTGTGTGTGAGTGAGCGAGTGTTTGTGTGTGAATACAAGGCAGATTTGACAGTGTGGCGGAGCAGAGCAAAGCCTTGTGTGTGTGTGAGTGTGTGTGTGTGTGTGTGTGTGTGTGTGTGTGTGTTGTCGCCACAGTCTCACCGCCACCATCACCACTTCAACCCCCCCAATCCCTGTTTCCACCAGCACCTTCTCTTCACTTAAATGTTTTTCTGCCGTGCTTCAGTAGACGCTGATTATCACGTCTTTTGGAATGGAGGTTTTTGGGCACGGAGTGAGACAGAAAGTGGGGGAGAGAGAGGGACTCTGAGATGGAGAGACTGGAGTGCAATGAAGGAGGAATAAGAAACACTTCTTTCTTTGAGAGAGAGAAAATACTATGGACACCCTGCGTGTGAGTGTGCGCACACACCCCAGGGTCGTGCATATGCATGGGTGCCTGAGCTTTGTCTGACATCACTCCCTATTTGCTGCCTTGCTCACTACATTAACCCCCAAGCCATTTTATTTGCCCCTTATGGTGGCCTTAACAAAAAGTAATGTCCATGGCATGTGCAATACTTTTTTTCTAAATATATCACAATATAATACCTCTGTTTTCTCCAAAATATTTTTTACAAAAATATATCAAAACGTTTTTTTTCCCTGTAATTAACTAACAATTTGTTACTACCTTACAGAACACTGTTTTAGTTGTTTTGAGTATAAATTGGATATATTATACAAATATCCAGATTCAGATATCCAGAGAAATGTCCTTTAAAGCACTGCTTCATTATAAGTAAAGTAAATGTTTATTCAGCATTCATCTATTATTGAATTCTTGATTTGTCATATCCGTTACCTAGCGTTGTTTTGTGTAAAAACACATGATGAATATTTCACAGCACAGTATGTTCACTTGTGCATTCACAAAAACACACCTAATTAGGTTAGCTTATGTAGTATAATTAATTAATTGGAAATCAAACCATTGAACACATTTTTACTTTGTGGTTAATCCCAGACAAAGTGTGATGAAAAGTTCAGGACATTTAAAGGAATGTATGAATTTTGAAATAAAAATAAAGCGATAAGCTGAAATGCTGAAGTAATGATGTGTTTCAATTCTAAATTAAAAAGTTAAAAAAAATCATGTCTATAATATTCACTGGAGAGAATGAGTGAATGAGGGTCTGATTTGGTACAAAGTAAAACATCGTCTCAGAGAAAAACATTCAATTGTAAACATAACCCTGTATTATATGCAATTTACTTAATAAATAAAGAAAATACACCCTCTTGATCCTTACGATGAATAATGTGGTGCATTCAAAGCGTAACACAACAGCAGATGCAACAACATCAATATCAAAAAGTATAAACAAAGGTAATTACAGAAATGGATCGCAAAAGACAACAATAACAGCAAATACAAGAAATTAACAACTATAACAGAACAGGCATAAACAACAGCAACAGCGGGACCAAAGAACAATATCAAAACCTGAAACATTAATGGCAGCAAATTTAACAGCAGCAGTACAATCTGCTGTGTAACACTTTTATTCAGCTGATGAGTCACGACTGTTTTCATTGCATTAAATGTAATTAGGAAACACACACTTTCACCTCTCATTGCTGACTTGTGGTCTGGTCAGCAGAGAAACCGAGCCACAGTCTACTCTCACCTGTGTTTTTGTGTGTGTGTGTGTGCGTGTGTGTGTGTGTGTGTGTGTGTGCTCTCTTTAGCTGTCTAGACAGGGCAGAGTGCCACTTTAACCTGTGTGTAATGAGGGCATGGTGGAACATTGTTAGGGAATAAAGCTTGTTACTTTTAGTCCAAACACACACGCAAACGCACTCACGCACACACACAGGATAGAGATACACACACATTTCATCCAAACAAGCCTTAGCTAACTCTGGGTCAGGGTTGACCAACACCATTGACTCCAATTTCATCTTGCCCTGTAGCTCAAATGTGGAGCTGCTTGTTTTCTTTCTCGTTCTCGTTCTTTTTTCGGATCACTAGAAACTAATCGCTGTGAAGCCAAAGTTTAATAGTGTGACCTGAAAGCAAACAACACAGGAAACAAACAAGTCTCTTAAACTCCTCTCAACACTAATCTAAACTCAAGATGTATTCAATTTAGACATTTTATGTAAATGATTAAGAACCTTTAAAATCATCATTAACATCTTAAACCACCCACATACCGAAGGAGAATGTCAGCTTTCATAATGATTTATCTGTTTTATAGTGTAGATATGGGTTTTATAGCTTAAATATTACATTTGTCTTTGATGGATATGACTATATAGATCGCCAGGTAACTTTAACAATAGTCTAATATATGATATAAATGGTCTGTTTTCATAAAGAGCTTTTCTTGTCTTGATGACCACTCAAAGCTCTTGACAGTACCGTTTTTGCCATTCACACACACATTCATACAGTGCATTTATGTGCAGCAGTTTTTGTAACATGCATCACTCACACACTGTCAGGGAGAAAGTTGGGGTTCAGTCTTACCCAAGGACACTTGGCACGTGGGATGGAGGAGCCAGGGATTGGATCACAAACTTTCTGGATTGTGGAAAACCCCTCTCTACCTCCTGAGCCACAGCCAGCAGAAATAAAAAGAAAAGAGATATTCTATAACATTAATACGTATTTTAATTAATAGCATATCATGTATTTTCTAATGCGGTTCTGAATCTGTTTTATCAACTCTGAGGTTTTCTGAAGTTATGAAAGTGAAAATAGAATATGGCATATTATACAAAACAATAATTATTGTATTATCATAATGTTCTTTATCAAGTCTGAGATCCAAAGCAGTCAATGATTCTATACCATTTATGTTGCTGAATTATCGACAAAATGTTGTAACATGAGCACTTGAAACAAATGACTTCCTTCTGAAGCCCCCCCCCCTTAAAAACTTTACTCTAATTTCCACCAATGCTTCATCCACTCGGCAAAGAGATGTAGCCATTTATAAATGTCATTAAATTATTATTATTTATGAGGAAAGCAAATACTCAAGAAGCACAGGCAGGTTAATGAATCATTACACGATGAATATTATTATTTTACTTTTATACTATCTATAATATCTTGGGCACCTATCTGCATTTACTTTTGAAAATGTTCAGAAAACACATGACACAATCTCACTTCTATTGAAACTAGAAGATTTAACATTGTAAAAAATATAACAAAGAAGAACAAAATAAAGGCCTGAATCACAAACAAACACAAACACACAAACACACAAACACACACACACACACACACACACACACACACACACACACACACACAACACTTGACTCAATAATGCACCTAGTGAGTGTGGCCACAATGTGTGTGTAGCATCAAGATCAGACACCCTATGACACCTCACCTCCCCTCCCCCTGTACACACACACACACACTTGCATACAAGCATGCAGAGTTACGCACACACACACACACACACACACCTCCCCCCTCATCCACCCACTAGACAATGATTCTATGTTCCATGTCGCCACCCTGTCTTGTCACATTTCCTTCTTGTCTGCCACGCTGTCTCTGTCTCTCTCTCCGTCTTCCTCTTTTGTACTCTTTCTGTGTTCTCTCTTTCTCTCTCTCTCTCTTTCCACTCCTCCATCCAATCAATAACTGCTGGCACTTCCTTCCACAGCTCAGGAAAAAACAATTAAAAGCCATCGATCCCGGCACACACTCACACGTGGACGCGCAAGAATACCCACAGTTCCACACACTCACACACACATGCAAACACGCGCTCAACCATGAATATGCAAGTGGGTCTCCTTGACCTTCAAAGACAGGGGAAAGCCAGGTGACTTCATTCTTCATGGGACTGCCACTGGATACATCTGTCGCCCCCTCACACACACACACACACACACACACACACACACACACACACACACACACACACACACACACACAATTATTGACAGGAAGAGACATACATGCAAACTTAAGTGTCTCTTTGGGTGCATACATGCATATCTTAACATATAAGCACCCCCACACACAGTGTGATGCAGTCCATGTTATTCACATTTGAAAAGACGTGAGAAGACTAAGTATAGTATGTGAAATGGTTGGTAGAGAATTTCTTTCCATCATGTGGGTGTTCATTAAGCGCAGGGTAATGTAGGTTTGTTATCCTGGAGAGACGGTTGCAGCACAGTGTCTGTTCCCAAGTAGAAACTTACTTCAACAGCAACCTAAGCCATCACGCAAAAACCTCTTGTGCCAAACCCTTTATTCTTTATACCTGCTTGTTCCAGCACACTTATTTTTTCTTTCACAATTCTTACAATAAGAGATTTGTAACTTGGTGGGCTCAACGCTATTTGCAGCTGACGCATACTTGGCCTGTGGTCCATAACGTTTTTACTGTCCACGTAGAGTCGGACCTCATCGTTTCAGCGGTGGCATCAATGCAGTTCTCTCTCTCACACTAGAGCTTATCTTTCACTCTTCAGTCCGTGCACCTGTCACTTGGAATCTGTTTACATGTGAGAGTGACCTTCGTCCGTGTTCACCCCTGTTACCGCCACAGATTTAATTAATTCTGTGGGAAACACTGTGCATCCCCAGATTTTAATTCCCAGGTTTCCTCCATTCTTACTCGAGGGTTTATGTAGAATGGGAACTCATTTATTTATTTTGTTGTATTTATTATTATTGTCACTTTTGTTACATTATTATAATTTTTTTTTAATTAATCTACTTTTTGTCCTGTTTTTCTTTTAAGTTTAGTTGTACATTGTGCAATGACTGGGTCTCTTTCTTGTCTAAATGCTTGTGTCAGAGGGCCGAGCTGTTCTGTTCTGTCTTGTTTCTCCTGAGGGGTTTACACCCCTGATACTGCTGTGTTGCTTGTTTTAAAGAAAATCAAAAAATACATTGGTAGAAGATGGTGTTTTTTCAAATTTTCAGGTTTCCCAGGGAATAATTAATGGATCTTGATGGAAAAATCTGATATATTCTAAGGACTGATATCTATGAGTGTGTAGAGTTTTAATTGAATATAAGGGGACTATTAGACCTTGGCGAAGGTATGGCTGATTGCCATTCTAGATGTTGAAGTATTTGTTCGAGCAGTCACAGGTGAGTCGGCAACGCATTTGCTTGGCCAACCGAGGCCTGACGGTCGGTTGCTGCTGGCGCTCTGTGACAGTATACCACCACTTGGATTCCACATCAGCTCCTGAGGATCTCGAGCCAAACTGCAGCTCGAGCATACAGCATGAAATAAAATCAGTACCTGTGACTGCTCTGATCTATCAGGTTTTGTTCAAGCTGCTCAGCTCGGTCCAATCCATCTTTTCTTCTGGCCAGCTTTATGTCTCAGACAGGTGGAGAAATGGAGGAAAAGAACAGGTATGAGATGGATGGATGGATGGATGGATGGATGAATGGAAGAAAGAAAGAAAGAAAGAAAGAAAGAGAGAAAGAAAGAAAGAAAGAAAGAAAGAAAGAGATATAAAGGAAGAAAAAGAGAGAAAGAAAGAGATAGAAATAAATAAATAAAAAAAAGAAAGAATTGCTGTTGCAGGGGGCTAAACAGAGGGAGAGAGTAATAGAGAGGGACAGCAGTCACACTCTGGCTGTTGCTCAATGAGGGAGTGGCCTGTAACGCCACCTCTAATCTGTGTCCAGTCAGCCCTGCGCTTGCAGGGCCGCCACGGTTCCAGCTACATGAAAAATAGTCACATCTCTTTGCTGCTGATTGACACTGGGGTTAGAAATGAAATTCTTTTGTTGCCGTGAGCTTTTTTTCAGGTCGCTGTCAGTGCAGGCCAGGTGTTCCTCAGGGTCTGCTGGTTTTCTTTTGATTTGGAGAGTTTGATAAATGAAGAGAGAGAAAAAGAGAGAAGGAGAGGGATAAAGAAAGAGAGAGAGCTTGATAAATGATTGGAGAGTGACGGATTGACTGCAGTGCTCCTGCATCTGAAGCATCTGCTGCTGTGCTGTTGGCTGCTGAATCTAACAGTGGACATGGCGCTTTGTCATTTATGTCTGATACCTGCTACTGTACACGTCAGCACTGGTGTCAAGAACATTACACCTGTCCCCATGTCCTTTTTAATAGATTTTTGTTGTACAGCTTTAACTTAACCGGTAAAGTTTCAGAATAATTAATTAAGGTGACTGCAAAAGCATGAAAGCCACTTAAGAAACACGAGCAAATAAAGAAAACATCACTTTGACAACACATACACTCTACAAGAATGCACTACAAATACAGAAAACACAGGAGCACTGAAAATGTCTAATCACAGTCACGTGTGTTGCCCTCAACATAACTAAAAGAGTTGAATAAGTTTGAGTTGTTCCAGAGATACTGGCTACAAAACTTATTGTATTGTCATCGGTATCGGTTGTTCTGTGTGTGTGTGTGTGTGTGTGTGTGTGTGTGTGTGTGTGTGTGTGTGTGTGTGAGAGAATCAAAGTAGCAGAGATTTCCTGGCTTTTCATCCATGATATAACTCAAGCAAAAAAATCCAACTCAACAAAGCTCCTCCAGAGCCACAAAAAACAATACCCAACACTTTTAAACAAGCTGGACTCCTCATGACAAGGCAACTTATTTCCATGTGTACATTTGGTACACATGGATGCATAGGTAACCTGCAAATTGGGACAAAATAGTGACAAAGCAGCAAAGTTACAAATAAGGTACAGAAACTGTTTGGGAAATAGGTTTTAAATTGTAAGATGGATTCCATGCAATAGTAGCCTGAGGTCACTGGTTGGACAACATCTCTGTACCTATCTTTGTTCCTTTGTCTCATAACGTCATGAGGCCACAGCTGCAACAGACAATTTAGCAGACACAACTGTTAAATAGCAGTTTAACCCCCATGTGAACTTGAACCTGACCAAGCACCTACACCCACAGATTTCCAGGGTATCAGGTGTATAGATAAATGTAACACAATGTATGTGTGCACATAGATTATGAAGACACACTTGCAGAGGGCCACTAAAGAAAGCTTTCCTGTTACAACTGACTGGTATATCACAGTGCAGTCGTACTTTTAAAGACTTAGAAGAAAGGCTAGCACTTTCCGATAACCTATTAAGGCCCATCTGTAAGTAGAAAGTAAATAAGTGACACACCACTCTCCTCCTGAACAACTACTGATAAGATGCCCTTGAGCAAGGCCCAGACTCCTTCGCTACTCACTGAGGATTAAACAATAAGGTGTGTCATTAGTGATGAGCTGTAACTACTTAAAAGGATTCAAAGTAAAGTAGAGATATGATCTTTTTGTATTTCATGCATTCTTCTTTCCTTGTCAACACTGGCCGCCGACATTTCCCACAATGCAACAATAACCACGCAGTTGGAGCATGCGTGTATCGTGCCAGAAGTGGCTAATGTAGCCTTGGAGCAAGATACATCTTATGAGTACAGAGAATGTAGAGAAAACCTATTCCCTTTCCTTAATGGATACAATAACAAAAGTCACAAACGGTACTTAAAATCAAATCATCACATTCTTAAAAAAAACATTCAATATCAATCCAGTGCAGGTTAAGGTGTGTCATTAATACCATTTATTTGACTATCTTCTGTCATAAGCTCCTGCTCACCTCCAGCCCTGGACGATCTATTGACATCTGCTCTGATTGGTTAATCGTTGCTCCTGATTTGCTTCGCAGCCTATATGAGATCATTTCCCGCCGCTGTCAATCATACATGCTAATGTGCGTGCCCGGTCAATTGATTCCCAGTCATCTGAACATAATCCCTCTACAATTAACCAATTAGGCATTTAACCAATTCAGCAAACATCAAACAAGGCAGATAAGTCGGGGCCCGCTCCAAGTGCAACTGCTGTTTATTGCTGTGTGGGCTTTTGACCAAAGGCGCGTGTGTGTGTGTGTGTGTGTGTGTGTGTGTGTGTGTGTGTGTGTGTGTGTGTGTGTGTGTGTGTGTGTGTATTGATGTTATGTTATGTCATTCTTGAATTGAGATATTAGTAACAGGTGGCTAACTAGGATCCCTGGGGCTCCATGCACTCCACATGAAGATCTGTGTTAATTGAGAGAGATATGTAATTAGTTCACAAGTTGTGTGTGTGTGTATGTGTGTGTGTGAGTGTGTGTGACTGTTGAGTGCGTGTTGGGAGTGTTTAATTGCAGCACTGTTAATTATGCTGGTTAATGCCGCAACTTGATGGTTTTACAATCCACTGTGTGCATGTACGCTTCTGTCCACGTGTATGATTACAGTGTATCTCATTCTGTTTGTTCTGTGTGTCGGCGAGCGTGGAGCGGCTGTATTAGTACATCACTGTCTATGTGCTGACAGCCATAAAGCAGGAGACGAGCATGTCTCTTTCAGCAGAGTCAATTTTACAGCTCTGAGTCACAGCTCTGAACTGACAAATCAATAAAATCAGAGGGAGTTAAATAATTTAGAGCTGGCTCTAATTAGTCTTCTACTCCTGCAGTATGGATTCCTCTACAATATTGATGACAGAGTGCCTGTTTATGGAAGAGATTGGAGGACTGAACTCGCTTCTTCTCTGCCTTGTTAACAGAGACCTCAGAACACTGAACATAAATCTTTGTTATTTTCTATGTATTTCTTTGTTCAAAAAAGTTAGGTTACTGATGATAAGACTCACACAGCATAATGGCAACCCTACAGAAAGTGGCTGAGGTTTGAATCAAAAGGTCCCTTTTTACAATAAAACTGCTTAAAAAGCTGGTGCATCTAGCAGCAAAGGTGCTGTGTTAAACTGACTGTAAACACCGCCAAAATACACATCAAATACATTTTCCACAAAGATGGATTTGTCATATTAGGTAGTTCTTATCACAATGATGTATGCCCGAAGTGTTCATTTTGCCGCTAAGTTTTAATTTGTTATTTGATTCGATTAAAATGGGGTAAAATGTCAAGATTACAGCTGAGACTTACTCATAATTGGTCAAGTGTGTGTATCGACAGGACCTCGATATCGTGGCTCCAGACTGCGGTTCCATATTATGTCATTAGAACAAGATGGCAGCGCTTGTATCCAAGATATTTTGGCTTCATTTCTGGATCGTGGGAGGAATTAACGTCGTTCATCATTATATACAGTCTACTGTCTTTCACAGTTGTCGAATCCATTGGGTAGAGGTTAGGGCTGCAGCTATCGATTATTTTAGTAATCGAGTATTCTATCGATCATTCCATCGATTAAATTAATTGCGTGTGTGTAAGTTGACCCAACATCTTGTTCCTTTGTAATGCACAGGGAACAAAGAACAAGAAATAGCGGTGAAAACAACGACTGGCAACGTCATCTGTGAACTTACTCAGACAATCGTCTGCACTTTGAGGGGAACTCTTAACACGCTCGTTGTGCAACACTAATACTCATCCGTGTGAAACACAGCGGCCACTGAGCAGTACGAGAGCTCGTCTACACACATTCGCCGGCAGTACATGGATTAAACAAAGCTTTGAGGCAAAGAATTGAATCAATGATTTTTGGTAATCGAGTTACTCAAGGAATCGTTTCAGCCCTAGTAGAGGTAGTAAAGAGTAATTGTTAAGACGCCCCAATTTCATCGTCCATCACAATGTTCCACTGCATACATCCTCATATGCCAATTAAGTTGACATCGCCCAACCAAAGGTTATTATTCTCTGAAGAAAAGCCATCAAATTAAGTAATGTTCTCCAGTTGTGATATATTGATGCAATTTACAGACATTGAGTTCAGTTCACACCTGTTGAGTGTAGAAGAAAGTGAGATCACACAAGGGGATTAGCACTGATTCCCAGCAGACACTTGTTTTTGTTTTACTCTTCAATGCCTAATTACAGTGGCAGAAAAATAAATAAATATGTATATTATGGTTATGGTATATGCAATTATGGTTAGTTGGTTATGTCTTCTCTTAAAATGAAACTAGTAATGTAGTATTTTTCTGTAACCTGACACTACGGCTGAATAAGGTGCCATTGTTCCCCTTCTTTATTCCCTGTTGGTTTTTCTGCATGTGTGAGCATGTTTTGTCATGTGCATGTATGCTCTGTGCACTTGTCAGTGCATTGTCAGTGTCTGAGTTCAGATGTAGACATGAGTGTCTGCAATTAAAGTTAGTTGGTTATGTTGTGGGAAACGATGTTCTATCTTTTCTCTTTCCAGTGTTCTTTGAAAATGTACATGTATGTGTTTGACTGTGGATTTGGTCGATATCAATTAGTAGCATTTCAGTGTAATTGTAAGCATGACAAAATTGATCATCACATGGTGAACCTATTTCTCCTTTAGATGCAAAAATCTTAAACATAAGGAAACTTGTAATGTAGTATTTGTCAATAAAGTGACACACTGGTTGACTAAGGTGCCATTGTTCCGCTTCTTTATTCCCTGTTTGTTTTTGTGCATGTGTGAGCAGGTTCTGTCATGTGCATGTATACTCGGTTCAGTTGTCGGTGCATTGTCAGTGTCTGCATGTGAGTGTAAGTCTGTGTGTGTGTGTGTGTGTGTGTGTGTGTGTGTGTGTGTCTGTGTGTCTGTGTGTGTGTGTGTGTGTGTGTGTGTGTTTGTGTGTGCATGGCGGTTGTTATCAGTCACGGGGGGGAAACTATCGATCATCTCTTTTAATTACCCCGAGCATAGCGAGAGGCCTAAATTAACTCCTCTCCTCTGGCTGCTGAAAAAGCCATGCATATTTCACGACCGGGAGACCAATCATATGTCACTCAGCCTTTCTCCTGTCCTCTGACAAGACAAGACTTATCACTGTTATTTATCTCTCTCTCTCTCTCCCTCCCTCCCCCTTCTCCCTCCCCCTATCTTCCCCTCCACCAAGCATGTTGTCTGTGTACAAAACAAAAGCGTGAATAATAAATGTCCACATTGTGTGCGTGAGTTTGTACTGAAGCATGTTGCCCCGGTGACAAACAAAAACGTGAATCTCAAGTGTCCCCATCTCTGGCTTGTTTGTGTGTGTGTGTGTGTGTGTGTGTGTGTGTGTGTGTATATGCCCGTGTGTGCAGTCATGTGTCATGTGTGTGTCCTTGCTGCTATATGAGAAGCAGTAAAAACCCATAGAGGTGCATTAGAGGTGTTTTACCATGCTGCTGTCATTGTGGCTTGTCTGCTGGCGGTGACACTGAGCACTGTTTTCCTTCAGGGGACTGCTCTGTAAGGGTCTACTCTGTTCCCTCCCTCTCTCTCTTTCTCTCTCTGCACCGCATTGCACTTTGTCCTTTACAATAAATTTCTTTCCCCTTTCTTTGATACACTTACTTTTCTAATGATCACACACCACCGCCTCACTTTTTCATGCTAAAATCCTAATAGCAAAGCTTTGAGGACAATGTGAATTCACAGTCACACGCTGAAATATGTATTGATTGCATATGTATTCACTCATGGGACAAAATGACCATTAAAAACCATTTGACCTATGTCACATATAGGCAGGTAAGCTTCAGGTCTCCTTGAACCTTACTCACACATTCCCACACACATGTTGGTGTTTCCTTTGCTGACTGGCTTGGCAAGACACACCATGATGCCATAAATCATTAAATCACATGATCAACGCTCAGACTTAAATTTTTCACATACGACCCGTGACCCATCCTGACACCCGCGATTAAACACACATGCTACACACAGTCACTAAAATCCAATGGCCTATGGCTTCCTCGTCCTCGTGTTTTGATGGTTGAGTTCTGTTCTAGCTAATTCACTGCTGGTAGTGACAGTTATCTGTTTGGAAGTGAGGTGGTTAAAAGTGGTGTGATTGGCTTTCATAATTAAAAACAAATCATCGCAGCTCACTGTAGGCTTTATATGAGCTGATTTACATAATAAGCTGCACAAACCCACAACACGTGCCTGCACCCATTAATCTTTATAAATGTAATTCTTACACATTACATAACTCTTTAGTACCTGCGTGTATCTGACCCAGTGTAGGACTCAGGCTGAGGGTGTGTATCGGGATGTTAAGGACTGTGTACAAGTCAGGAATCAAGTAACAAAGTTAAACCTGAGAACATGCATTGTCCATAAAGTTAAAAGTTACTGTAATGATGATCATCCTACAATGCAATGCAAAAAACCCCAAACCCCAAAAGAAGCTGGGATGACATGGCACACTGGGTGAACAGTACTTCTCTGGAGTCACAGACTCTGGATCGGAGAGAGCAGCTTGTGGGTTTATTTGCTACGATGCCAAGTCAGAGCAGTAAGTGACAGTCTGCCCCTCTGTCTCTTGGTAAAGGTTTGGCTCTCCTCCTCCTCCTCCCTTTTATTTGAACTCTGCATTGAAACTCTTTCCAACTTGTTGCACATACTAAACACAAAACCCCAAAACCCACCATAAAGTTTGAAACCTAAGAGTCTAACAAGATCACATCACATAAGTTTAGGAGCCTGTTTTGTGCTTCAGTGCAACCAGTTACTGTTGAAGACAAGACTGAATCTCAAGGCTCATTCTTGAAGTTTGACAAATGTGAGAGAAAAATCTTTACAGTGTTCACTTATTCTGTGTTGTCATTGTTGGTTGAAAACCTGGGAAAATCATCTTTCAATCCACCTCAACAAAAACCTTTTGTTCAGACACAGAGGAAAAGAATGTTTATGTGCTCTCACATTGAGAAGCGTTTTGTGTCCCAGATACTTACATTCGGCAGTCAAATGAAAATATCCCTTCACCTGCAGACAAAATGTGCCCATTATACTGCTTCTGTGGGTATGGAGATGAATATGCATAGTGGGAAATACATGACTTTTCAGATGGGCGTGACTGAATGCAGTTAACCATGCAATACAATTACTATGTCACTCAGATATCACTTTTTTCCCAATAAATTCTAATCATAACTTTGGAGGATGGTGCTCTAGATTCATTTATTTTGGCGTTCATGTGTACATAGACAACTTGTTGAGTTGCTTTTATGTCTTGAACAACACTCTCAAAGTTGAAAATGCTGAACTTTTTCTGATGTGAAAAAAATGTTTTTTGAAAATGCTGTTGATATTTAACAACTACAAAATGTATTTTGGTTCTCATTCGGGACTTGCTTGTGTACACCATGAATCACATTTTCTCTTTTCAAACAAAAACTTGTATATGTACAGCTCTGCAGGCTCCGATGCCCAAAATAAGATGTTTGGGGGATTTGGTGCTGAAGGACAGATAGTGAACTTTTTGAAAACAATCTGATAATGCTAGTGTGACTTAAAAAGCTTCGTCGGGTAAATGCTGTTTACAGATTTATTCACCTCATTGGTTCCTTCCTTCCATCACTGTCAATCTCTTTATCAACAGTGGGATGTCAGGCAATGAAAGCCAATTTTGTTTTCAGCTCCTATTCCACAATTTTATTTTCCTCCTCGTCTCATCTCCTGTTTTCCTCACATTATACGCATTTTCTGCAAGTGTGTGTGTGTGTGTGTGTGTGTGTGTGTGTGTGTGTGTGTGTGTGTGTGTGTGTGTGTGTGTGTGTGCATGAGAGATACAGATTTGTGTTATATTGGTGAGCTGACATGGTAAACAAGCCTCTCCTATCTGTCTGTCTGTTTTCCAACAATGAGTCAGTGAGTCAGTCAGCGACACAATCAGTCAACCTGCGAGTCAGTGAATTATCCCACAGCTACTAATGGTCCTTCCTCAATCTCCCTCTCATTCTCCTTACACACACACACACACACATACACACACACACACACACACACACACACACACACACACACACACACACACACACACACACACACACACACACACACACACACACACACACACACACACACACACCAGCAGCAGCCATCCTCTGTGTAATTTAAATGACTGTCAGGTCAGTGGCGAGAGCAGCACCTTGCCACGTTAAAAATGCCAGGCGGCTGCCATCGTCACCGCCAACAAGCTGCCCAAACTGTCACACACTCACACACACGTGGACACGTGCACACACACACACACACAAGGAGCTGTCAGCCAGCGGTCACAATGCATTTACTTAGTGACAGAATTCTAATTAGTGGTCTGACTTGGAAAGAGAGAGAGAGAAAGAGGGAGATTTGTAGGGTGGAAGAGAGGTGTTGTGGGAGATTGGGAAATGTGGACGCGGGAGATGGAAGGGGAAGGAGAGATGAAGGGAAGGAGAGACAAAAAAAAGAGAGAGAGATGGGGGGAGGTGGGTGGAGGAAGACGCTTGTCGAAATTGTGGCAACTGAGGGAGGGACTGTGACGCGGGACAGGACACGCGATGGGGAAGAAGACGAAGAGTAGAGAAATTTAAGAAAAAAGCAAAGGAAGAGAATCAACTGTTTTTCTCCAGGTCACATTTACATAAAATGCACCTAATTACCTCCCACAAGTGACTAAAGCAATCCCAATAGCTCCAAAATGCCTGCTTGCCTAATTGCCACATGGAATAAGAGTGCTAGAGTTTAACCCTGCATAGACTCTAATGTGACTGCACCCTCCACTGTGTCATGCCATCACATGGGAAGACAGGAGGAAGCAGAGGGGGAGGTGGCATTACAATTAGAGTGACATAGGGAAATATATGTGTAATATAAATACATCTGTCCATCCTGGATTTGACTGAATTACATTATCACAATTTGATCTGTTATTGATATTCAATAGATATAAATATATTGTTACATTTATTTCAAATACGTCTATATTGTATAGTTCATGTTTAGGTAATTTGATATTAGTTGATATTATTAGTAGAAAGATACATGAAATTATTCAGCTTCAGCTGTTTAATGCCAAGACTCACAGTCGATATTCCAGTTCATTACAGAAGTGTTGGGTGGGGTTTGAGATCAGGACTCCGAGCAGGCCATGCAGTCAAGGTTTTCATGACCAAACTGTGAAATCAGTTTTGTTTTGGACTTAATATGGATGGCTGTATTGATAAAAGAGGAAAGAACATCTCTAAAATGTAACATATTTGAAATAAAAATACAGAATAAAATGTGATTTCTCTCGTTCAACATCTTTCAACATTTTTGGAAATATGCTTTATCACTTTCTTGATCAGAGTTGGATAAAAAGATTGATACCCCTCTAATGTTTTTTTGTGAGGGTAACAAAATCCACCACAACCTTTAAAGTTGACTAATTATCATGTAATATTACGTAATTTACTCCATACAAAAACCAAAGTGTGAAAACAACTAATTGGAGCTTTACAAGCTTGTTATGTGTGTGGCTGTTTCCTGGCAGGATGTAGTGCCTTCCAGAAATGTTTTCTGCAAAAGACTGGCCCATACTCTGCCTTTTATAAATCCTCAAACATCTTTAACCAAATGGCTTGAGGACCACTGTCCAAGAAACAACTGGTCCAAATTTGAGGAATATCTCAAAATGCAGACATTAGATGTCATATTCAAGAGGCCCAAAAACACCCTTTGGGAGGGCACCGTGACCTTTGATCTTTGATCACCACATTCTAATCAGTTCATCCAATCCAAGTAAACATTTATACCAAATTGGAAAGGAATCCCTGGAGGTGTTCCTGAGATGTCGCTTTCACAAGGCCAACAAAATCTACTTTGTGAGGTCACAGCGGCCATGAACTTTAAGCACAAAAATCTATTCAGTTCATTCCTGAGTCAAACTGAAAGTTTGTAACAATTTTGAAAGAATTCTCTCAAAGCGTCCTTGACAAATTGTATTTATAAAAATGGCGAACAACCAGTAGACGCAATGCCTCCAGCCACTGGCTGGGCTGATTTGGAAAAATCATGCGTTAAAATTTGCCCTGTAACATAAACTGCAGGATTTAAGTTTTGTTTTATACTATTTTATGATTAAACATCAGCAACATGCTGTAGTGTAGCTCAGAATGGGACTTCAGTATCCTGTTCTGTCTCCTCTTCTGTCTTCCTGATCAACTTTCCTCTGACCTGTGCTGATCTCTGCATCTCTTCTCCTCTACCCCGACTCCAGTTCACCACTCCATCCCTCCACTTAACTTCCACTCTGCCTCTTCACATGTCCTCTACACTGCAGCTCTCCCTCTCTACTCAACAGTGGCTTTGTTTCCACTTGAGCTTCAAAACTGTTATGTTGGGGTCCATTTTCACGTTCATCAATTTTTAAGTCCTAAATCATAATGTCTTACTACAGACTCTATTTGAGTGTTTTTATAGACTATTGATAATCTTCACCAGGTTATATCATGGAAAACTCTAACTCGGTTGGCATAAAAAATGTAATCTCAAGACTGTATTGGGAACAGTTTGGTCAGATAGTGGAAATTCTCCCAGTATAAAAAGCCAGAGCCCAGGGGACAGAAGAGGCTTTTATTCCCCTTGAAGAGTTCATCCCGGCCCCATTACTGGGCCTCCAGAGTAGGGTTGTGGGGTTAGCTCTGACCCCACAGGGCTGAAGGGCTGGAGGTCTAGGACAGAGATGGGCGTCTGGGACTCAGTGAGCCCAGAATTGAGAGCTCTTCGTGAGGTCAGGCAGCCAAGAGGTTCCCTCCCATCCTGCTCCCCACTCTGGTACTATTAACTGGCAGTGTGAAGAGGCACTTTATATCCCTGCTCTGCATTTGTCTGTCACTGCCTGCCTCGTTGGCTAGACTATCCCTGGATGGTTGGAGAGAGTGCTCCTTTGGACTCATCATGTTCAGAATAAAGAGCTCTTTAAGGGGCAAGCAGGTAGTGGAGTGCCCCCTTAGTCTTAATCAACTTCCAAACACCATTTACACCTTTAGATGCTCTTCCCTAACCTTTCGTCAAGGACGGAAATATAGATCAGAATTTGACCACACATTCCTTGTTTGATAATATGAAATTCTTTGGGCCATTGTGGTGAATATTTTGTTGTCCAATGTCCTCAATAGGTGACATCCAAATTTGCTCAATTTGCCAGGAGACCATCAGACCCTCCTTTATAGACCACCACAGGAGGGACCTTTGACCCCAATATGAGAACAACTGTTCCAAATGAGCACAAATGTTTTATAGTTGTCTCCATAAAAGTTCAGTAAACACATGAAGCTCTAAATGCAAGTATTTACAGCTGTGTTGAAAGACCATACTTTACTATGGGGTAAAACACAAACCAATATGGAAAGAGCTGGGTATAGCAAAACTCTCAGACAGTTTCTTCTCATAGTGTTACCCTCAGTTTTACAAGCATAAAAGTGAAGGAAGTAGAAGGAAAAAGGACCTAGCAGTGAAGTCGGACTGGGTATTGTACAATGTACATACCCATCTGTGTTCTGGCACAATTAAAATGTCTGATTATTACATTTAACTGAATTATTATTGAATTTGATCATTTTCTAATGAAAAATCTTTCAGTATGTTAAGCCAATACCCTGGCCTTCCAAAATCCATAATTTGAGCTCATGATAAATTGAGAGTAAAGTTTTTGACTTTACATCAATACTTTCTTTATCTGATCTGAAACAGACTTTTATTTAATCATATTCACTTAACTGCATCATAATTTGCTAAATCGTAAATAAATGGTCTATCCGGCTCTGAGCCTCTCCATCTTCATATTCTTACTTTACACTCAATATGTTTCATCTCATGTCACCACATGCAAAAAAAAAACATAGCTCATGTGCATCATATAACAGGACAAACCTTTGAAACGCAGTTTAGTATATGCGCTGCCATCCAATCATCATTTATAAACAGAATTGACTGATGAAATAGCACACTATGGATTATGAGTGTATTAAACCAAAAGAACAGATTTTAATTTGTCACATCTGCATAACCAAAGGGCATGACAAAACGATTTATGCAAATTGGTGTCTTCATTTCTATCAAGGGGTTGTCAATATGATGATCAGGGAAATGTTGCTGCTTAGCTTTCTTGTGCTTTAGAGGGTTTTGGACGGAAAATGCACACGCTGCTTTTTAGAGAGGTGCGGTTTGGGCGTCCCAAGGACATATCCATGACGTCCCCAGTTAGAATGCCACCACAACCCTGACTAGGGTATGAGTTGGAAAATCAATCCATGAAAAGAAACTGCTCTGTGTGTAAATCTATCTAATATGTTGTCAAATATTAATTAAACTTTATTTTTTTAATCCAACCATTTTTATCAATACTCATGTGGACTTTTTCTCTGTGCTTATGTTGCAATTATTAAAGTCTAGTAAATGCACACGTAAAGAGAAGGTTGGGGAAAAAGTGATGAGTGATGAAGCACAATTTGTTAATCTGTCATTCTGCCCTGGCACAAGCACAAGGCTCTCATCTTATCTCCTCTAGCTTTCAGACAACCTCACAATCTATCCACCAATCACACATTCACCTCTCATTTCTTTCAAAATTAAGGACATGACATCCCATGGATTTATCATGTGCATATGTGGGTATGAGTACTAATGAAAAATGTTACTGCCATGTGTCCAATAAAGGGCAAGGGTCAGCCAAGTTAGACTCCCCTTTACACACACACACACACATATATAACAAATATAACCAACAGT
The DNA here is from genome assembly GCF_009819705.1 of Hippoglossus hippoglossus. NCBI lineage: Eukaryota > Metazoa > Chordata > Actinopteri > Pleuronectiformes > Pleuronectidae > Hippoglossus > Hippoglossus hippoglossus. The sequence goes on along the minus strand of NC_047167.1, from coordinate 5,327,107 downwards.
GATCCATAACGTTGTCATTGGGTATCAAAGGCAGTGAGAGAGTGGGAGGCAGGATGAATGGATGGATTTTTAAAGAACACATCTTATCTGAATCGCAATCTCTAGTAAAGGGATGGCAAGAGGAGAGAGGGGTCATATCAGGAAAGACAGGGACAGTAAAAGTTATTGTTACCTTGTGGCCCCTGTGGTCCTTGTTCACACTGTGCAGTGACACAGCAGTGTGACATAATTAGAAATGTCTGTGTGTGTGTGTATGTGTGTGTAATTAGTCATGTCCGTGAGTAAATGTGCTGTGACCCAGACCTCTGTCAGGCCACAACTAGTAATGCCAGTACACACACACACAGACACATACATACACACACACACACACGCAAACACACACGCAAACACACACAAAATCACCTCTATGACCCCTTCAGAAAGAGTAGGAAATATTGGTAATGCTTGCCCTAAGATGATTGCCAAATGGATGGATGGATGGTGTGTGCGCATGTGTGAGAGAGAGAGAGAGAGAGAGAGAGAGAGAGGCTGAGGTCAGCTTCTTTTTCCCTCTTTCCTCCTCACTCCTTTGTCAAACACACATGTTGTACATTGACAGTTTTGGTGGTTTTTGGTCAATTTTACCTGAGCAAATGTCTAAATAATATATCTGCTGTTATTTCACATGTTGTATCTTAACATAATAAATCCAAGAGTTTCCTATGGAATTAGATTCAATCTGTGGCTGTAGCTGGAGTTGGGAGGGCTTGCCAATGAGGGTTGATTATTGTGATTGCACGCAGTAATCCCGTCGTGTGCAACTGATTCTAGTGACAAGTACACAGGTCCTAAGCAGAGCTCTGCCTGCCAACTGAGAACTGCATGTCTGTCGCAGTAACTTCAACGGCTAAAGCGGCAAGTATCGGTGTTATGACAAGTTCTGCCTGCCTGCTGAGGACGACAAAGGATATTTTGATGGCCCACCGACACGCCAGGATTTTCTCCTTGTCTTGCCGATGGCCAGTCAGACTGTGACAGACAGGTCAATGTGTTTGTGAGAGAGAGAGAAAGACAGACAGACATAGTGACAGTGGGGGAAAAGTGCTGCACAAATTACACCACGATGGGCCACAGCAATCGAGGTAATCAATTGGAAACACTGATATCCTTGCCATGACATTAGCATGCATAATGTCTCCCTTTATTTCTATATTTTAGTTCTTTACATGACTCCACTCTTCTTTCTCAAGCTACCTCTGTACCAACAATTCCTTCCTTCTCCCTCCCTCTCTGGGCTTGTAGCAGTCGTGATGATTTAGGGAAAACACTCAAGTAGGCAAAGGAAATGTCAGAGCAAATAGTCGCTCCCCCGGGAGGGAGAGAAGAATCATCTCACTTCTCTTTTTAACCTCCTTTTTTTTTCATTTTATTAATAATGATTCTACTCTATTCCACTAGCTCACACAGCGTCAGAAAGAGTCCCAAACAAAGGGGCAGCAATGCAGCACAGAAGAGGATAATAAAACAGAAAAGGTGCTTTTACAAAGAAGGACAGAATTTTAAAACACTTTTATTTTGTTTTATTTTTATTTTTTGGAATACTCGCCACCCTTTGTGTCACTTTGTGCATTTTCCTAAAATGCAGTTATTATATAACAAAACAACTGTCTCCTAATGCAGCATTAATTACAAATGAGTGTTGTCTTTTATTCATTTATTTATGGTTTCCTTTGGTTCCCAGCATGCTTCATGAATTGATTTACTATGTTAATCATGGTGTTTAAGCGACACCATGAACGTCTAGGGAAGACTGACATGAGAGTTAAGATTCAACATTTTCCAGTCAGGGACGACCACCTGATCAGGTGACCTGTGCTAATTCCAAAGTGTTTAGACAATAGTGACGGTTTTATTGATCTAACTCATCCCTTAATTTTTTTTTTCTTCTAAATACTACAGGTAAATACAGGTAAATAATCGTATAGGTCAAGATGTCAGGTATTCGTATTTTACACATGCTGACGTATCTGTTCATTTTATTTGACCTCTGGCATCTTTATGTAGCTGTTCTTTTTCACCATCTTTTGCGAGTAAACCCATATAATCTGTTGAATAGAAGAAATCATTCATGATCTCCCTGGTTGTCAGGGATTCCTTTAGTTTAACAGCTGACCATATGCAGAGCTTATTGCCTGTGGGCATTTTTTTTTAAACTTTTAACCATTGGCACTCTCAGGGACGTAAGATGTGAGACAGTCCTGACAAGATGATGCCAACCAGCCCACAGTGACAAAGTCATGATACTTCTGGTGTAAGTTACCATTTGGTAGATAGATTGACACGTTTAATTTACAATTGCTAAAACTTCAAGTTAAGATGGTGCTGGAACATTTGATATAATCTCTCTCTCTCCCTCTGATTGCTCCCAGAAGGGCCTGTACTTGCTCAAACAGTTGGTCTCACCCACGAGGCAACATCATTAATGGTGCATGCATAACCAACAGCTATCATAATATAATGATCCATAACAACAGATACAGAGGAAAAGAAAAAAGAAGGCGAGAGAGAGAGAGAAGTGAAGAGGAGCAGCAGCAGACCTTAGTGAATTACACTTCCATCTCTCCGCTCTCCCAGCTCTATTCATCTGGGGGTGATCTAGGACGGCGTGCTTCCTATGAATTATAGAAACGAGCCCATAATAAAGCGATAAATATATTTCTCAAGGAGAGCCACCGAGGCATTAACTGAGACATTAGCATAGGCTGCGTCCGCTCTATCTAACACAGTGATTAACTAACAGAGCGTGTGTGTTTGTGTGTGTGTGTGCTTTTTGTGTCCCGTATGGTGCACGTGCAGTGAAATGAGGAGGGTGAGTGTGTTTTTAAGAGTGAACATATGTGTGTGTGTGTGTGTGTGTGTTTAAATTATGAGGGGCGATGGCGTGGGAGATTGCGATGATGAGCATTAACATGCAGTTGTGTGAGCGTGTTTTGGATTAATGCCTATACGGCCATGTGTGTCTGCGTATGTGCATTAGCATGTGTGTGTTATTTTTTTCATATGTTTTTTGTGCTTATTAAAATTCTACTTTGAGTATATATACTAGGCATTACTTGTGCATTAATGTGTATACACATGCATGGTACGGAAAAGTGTGCACTCCATAAATTACACCCAGAAACCTAGTGGCATTTAAATGAATGTTGATATGGAATTAAGTCTGCTTGTCCCTTCGATGTGAAGAGGAAACATATGTATCACTGATAACAATGCAAATAGCATATTTACACCTGGTTAACAATATAAACCACTGAGATGATGATATGAGTTTCTTCTCCAAGTCCAGTAAATAAAATGGCCTCATTAGCATACAGCATGTAGTGTGTGTATATAGAATGAATATCACTTAACTCCTGCATGGGGGGGGGGGTGTCATTTACAGCAACCCTGGCAATGGCTGACAAACACCTTCATTACACTGTGTTATCATGGGTGAATATAATATATTTAAGATACATGTGCAGGCTGTGATCATTGTGCTGCGTGTTTGTCAGTAAGTAATGCACCAGTTCATCATAACATAATTCCCCTGCTTCATGACAGAGGAGCAATAATGAATTTCAATGTTTCTTAGGCCCTCTATAGGAGATATGCACGTTTGAGTTTACATTAGTCTTTTCATTAAGATATAACAATGAATGCTATTGTTTTCTATAAAGTGTTCTATCTGCCTCTCTGGCTGAATGTTTGCAAAGGTGTAGAGTTAGGGAAACCTTATTTGTGTGCATTAAATTTTACTTTTTAAAAGCTGCACTAATCAATATTTTTATGTCATCACAGGACCAAATAAATAAGTGCAATGTCAAAGAGCTACATGATAGTGAGCCACGGTGAAGTATCAGCAACTCAGCAAAGGAGCGGATTCAGGGGCAAGGGGCCACTGCTAGTCACTTACTAACAATACTAACAATAAGTGTGACATTCATTATTCAATGCTTTTTTTTTAAGTACACAACGTGCCTGAACAATCATTGTCATGCAGCCTTTAGTATTTGAAATAGCACCTTACATACACTGATGTGTAAAAAATATTTTTTTAAACATGGAAATATCAACAGCGTGTCATTTTGTCTTATCTGATAATAAAAACTTAAAAGGTGTGCACTATTACGGTGCCTTCTATCATTTGTGTTTATTTACTCACACATATGACTGTATATAAAGATGGACAACATGACAGCTCCTCAAAGGTGAAACCAGAGCAACCAAATCGCACCCTGGTGGCTGGTTGCAGTATTGGTCTTAAACCCCTCCTCCTCCATGTTAGTGGATGGAACGTGGGCCAAACAAAAAAGTCATAGTACACTTCAAATAATTTTTTCTCAGACAAAGTTTCTGTCATTTTAGTTTGTTCTTATCACACTTACGTACGTTAAAGTGTTCATTTTTCTGGTTTTTACATGTCAAAGTTGTACCTTTAGATTACACAAAGTAAGCTTGAGCAATGCATTATTTTCATTTTCTCTGAAATTGTTGAAAAATGTCTGTTCTGAGGAACAAACTTTTTTTCAGTTCAACTGGTTTTATCTATAACCAATTATGTCGATGTACAGTATCCACCGGACAGTAATGATGGCATTTTCTGGTATAGAGACTTTTCTCCCTCCCTGTGAGGTTAATTAAAGAAGTCTCAATCTGTCTGTCCCAACATCAATCTAAACTCCTCTAAACAGTGGGGAGGAATAGAAGTCTCTCCATCGTTTCTTTCTTCCCTCTCCTCTTTCTTCTCTATTTGCAAGGCTGCCTTATTAGCCCTGCAGCTTCTTGTCCTCACTAGATGGAGACCCGTTGTCCGCACATGCCTGCGTATGTGTTTTGGGTGTGTGTGTGTGTGTGTGTGTGTGTGTGTGTGTGTGTGTGTGTGTGTGTGTGTGTGTGTGTGTGTGTGTGGGCAGTTGAAGCCACTTTGCCTCCCCATCAAGTGAACATCTCTGGCTAGTTTGTGTCTAATGAGCAATGAGGGAAGCAGGGCCACTAATGACGTATCGTTGCGTGTGCATGTGTGTTTGCTGCTGTATACATTAAGTGTGTGTTTTCACGCGTTTTGAAGCGACCAAGGCGCTAGTTAGCAGCGTGGGTGTGTCTCGTAGTGGCTGGTTTTTATTCGATGCGTCCCTGGAAGGTACCAGAGGTCGCTGGGTCAGGCCAATTACTTCCTTGTTGAGAGATGTCTGCTCTTTGATTCGACGATTCCAAAGGTTTCCGGGGTTCTGAGGGTTCTTCTCTGGGTGTGGGGGGTGTGCTGAGCGCAGATTAAGGAGTTGTTAATTGGAGCATGTTGTTTGGACCAGGCAGGGGTGGGTGTGCGTGCGTGTGTGTGTGTCTGCAGGTTGGTGTGTGTACAGTAAGTGAGTGCATCTGTCCTGCATTATTATTTACTGGCTGCATGCATGTTTTTCACAAATTATCAAGGTAGCCTTTATTTTGCCTGTGGGTAAATCTGATATGGGTATTAAACAGCAGTGTGTACATAAACATCTCATTTACTGCAGCAATGCGTTGTATTACTGTTTGACTCACAGCATTTAATTGCAGACTTTACTTTCCTTCTCCACCAAATACAAAATGAGGAGGCTATAAAAACCCCAAAACCAACCACCTCAGACAACAAACACACTGACCACTTTCCTCATGCTGGGAAGAGCATGCACACAACTCTGGTCATTCACCTTTAACTGTTTCAATTATGTTTCATTGTGCTTCTTTGTTTGTCCATTGTGAAACAGACACAACCTGATACGTTCACATGGACATTTCAGCCTTAACTGTAATTTCTTTGGTAAAACGTCACCTGTAATTCTGGATGGATCGTCAACAGTGACTATTCGCATATATAGCCTAAGCACGTTGTTGTACTGACTGACTGAAGCAAAAATGATACTAAAACAGTACAATTTGACTGCAGGTCTATGTTAACAGGATCCAATCTCTCACAAAATCCATAATTATTGATCAGGGCTGCAACGGATCACAAAACAGATGGTTTAGATCAAATCACACTTTTTTGCTGCGGATCAGATCATTTTTAGAATCAGCCGTTTAAAAATGAACCAAAAAACATAAGAGATCTCTCAGTTAGTGCTTTGCTCAATTTATTCCTTGTAGAGTTGTCAGCAGTGCAACTTGCCTCATGCTTGCTTGGTTTTTTTCCGCCTCACAAGCTCCTTGTTACCGTCCACACAGAAAGTCAGATCTCATGGTTTCAGCTGCAGCTGACCTGTGAGTTACAGGCAATGCAGTAATTAAAGAGGTTCTTGACCGATTGGGAATCTTATCTCTTATTCATAGTCAACATGATGAAACTAACTTTGAAATTTTGTTTTCAGTAGTTTATGTTATAGCTTTGGTGTGAACATACTTCAGAGAGGTATCAGAGTAAAACCCAGAGAACAGGTAGCAGCATAAATTAACAGAGGTCATTCTGGCTGAAGTATCTCATTCCTAAGGTCTAACTATACTCCACTATACAGATGATGAAAATCTCCATCATTTAAAAAAATTCACTTGTAAATTTCAGCTCGAACAAAGTGAGCAACATTTATGGTGGAGATTTGCTCAGTTTTGCGAGATCCCTTCGGCAAAACAGATACTGAATACTGAACTGTGACGCAGGACAATATTAAGCTATAAAATACATGTCCAGATAGTAACTTGAGTTGTTTTTCCGAGGTGCAACTTCTCTTCTTGTTTGATACTCTATTTGTTTTCAACATCACAATATACAGTACCAGAGGGACGCACCTGGCCTTCAATACTTTACATTTCAGTTTTTACTGACTTAAGTCTTCAGACTCTCACTCATCTTCCAACTATTGATGTTTTGTTTAGTTTTCATTTGGTTATTACGGGTCGTGTGTGATTACTGTTATTATTGTGTATGTATTCTGAGTGAGTATGTGAACGGTTCCTCAGTGTGACTGTCATCTTTTTAATGGACAATTTCTGGGGAAATGAGTTCCGGTGCAGAAACATCAGTTTGTGTGTGTGTGTGTGTGTGTGTGTGTGTGTGTGTGTGTGTGTGTGTGTGTGTGTGTGTGTGTGTCATCAACACAGCACAATTTGGCACATGTGATGAGGTATTGAACTAGGCAGCTTCTCACTGGGCTCGTTTCACTTGTCATAAAACATACTCCCTTTATTGGCCTGACCACACACACACATACACACGGCAAGCACTTAGTCACACGTTCCACCATAATCCACTTCTAACAGAACAATCTCCTGGGTTTTGACTTGCACAGCTGTGTGTGTGTGTGTGTGTGTGTGTGTGTGTGTGTGTGTGTGTGTGTGTGTGTGTGTGTGTGTGTGTGTGTGTGTGTGTGTGTGTGTGTGTTGACCAGGATCAATGGCGTGTGGTTGTCAGGAAAGTGTGTATTTAAACTACACGGCAGTCTAGGGAGCAAGAAGGAGTCTGGATGGGCAGAGGTGGAGAAGGAAGGAGGGAGGGATGAGATATTTAATGTGTTTGCTCTACTCGCTGTTAAGTAATGATTCCCATATCCACCAAACCCCCGGGGAAAACTTGTTCATGTTCACAAATCAAGACTGAGTGTCCAAGAGAAAAACACATGCAGAATTCATTTTACTCAAAATTTCTGCTTTAAGCATTTCTTTTAAATATACACAGAATGCCACTATAATCTCCTAAGAATCAGTTACTTCCATAGAAGATGAGTAATGTGGCTTTAGCTGCACAACTTGAAGAAGTCACAAGGTGCTTAAATTGCAGTGGCTCCTCAAAAGTTAACTTTTGAGAGAGGCTTTCTAAAGCTTCAGGTGATGTTTGATGTTACTATTACCTGACAACAAAAAGTACATACTGGGTTACGTTTCCTAAAAAAACAACCATGGAAAGTCTGATAGTGAAGAAACTATGCAGTATGTTAATATTGGGTTATAGTAGGCCACATATTACCATCAGCTAAAAGAGAACAAAGTGAACCAAAGTGAGTGGGGAAGGAAAATGAAGTGAGATGTGCAGATTAAAAATGAGACAAAGGTATGAATAACCTGAGGCCATGATTAACACAATGTACATGCATCAATGCAAAGAGAGGAAGGAACTGATGGATGGATGATGAGAGGCTTACAAAATACGAGATGGGAGAAGAGTCAAACACAGAGCCCGATGGAACCACTGCATAATCAGGTGCATCACTATTATGCACTAGCTTTAATGACAGCTTTTCCAGCAAAAAAAACCCCACCACACTAGAATGGCACTCCAATAGCGCAAACCTCGATCAATTTTTTTTCCAACAGATCTAAATTATTAAATGGATCTCACCCAGTTCAACAAACTCATTAACACCATAAATGCGACAGATTTTTAAACTAAAATATCCAAATGTTTTTTTTCTCAATGAAACTGTTTAAAATGTAACAAAATACTTTGTCTTATAATGCTGACAAAAGTGATAAAAAAAATCAAGAAAATCCAGGATCAGCCCTTTTAACCAGATCTACACCAAAACGGATCTTTACACCATCCCTCCATCAAATCTGGTGCAAATCGGTTCAGTACTTTTTGAGTTATCCTGCTGACAATCAAACAAACACACCAACACAGAGGGTAAATCACCTCCTTGGCAGAGTTGAATACAGTGGTTATATATAACACCAAAAGGTCTGTGGAACCATTTAAACCTCTAGCAAAAAATATGTATTAAACCTACTTGAAGGAGATTTTTGTATAAGGAATAAGATTCTGTTGGGTACAAATGTAAATCAAACGTAGAAGATTAATGTTTGTGTTTTGGCAGAACTTTATCTGAATACAGTCATGACAATAAAACCCTTAGAATTACTAGAATTACAATGCATAAGAAAGAGTACGGTTTATTAAGTATGACCCATTTTGAATAAACTTGATAATCAAGCATTTTAAAGCAGTAGAGGAGCAATATAACAAAATTGTGTGATTTAGCGTGGAAGCTTGTTCTAGTCCCAAGTTGAGATATTTAGAAGAGCAACAGTCCCGTCTGCTTTTGTCTGTTTGGGACGCTCTCTGACTGATGGAACGTGGACGCTGCATACACACTCTGTGATCGGCAGCAGCAGACACACACACACACACACACACACACACACACACACACACACACACACACACACACACACACACACACACACACACACACACACACACACACACACACACACACACACAGGTATACATGCAGTATAAGTTTTTTCAGACATCACATACACACAATAACAAATTTTAACATAGACAAAAGCAAATAGGTAAACTGCATCCTCACACCATAGTTCCACATGGCATACATGCACACGTACTGTATCTAAAAGGCATGTGCAACCATATCAACATGCCAACATTACAAAGACTATATGCAGACAAAGACTTTCCAACATACACATACTCACACACATCCCAGACTTTCTTCCACAAGGTGGGTATAGCCCCCCCCCACTGCTGAGACAGGCCCATTCATCCATCCTTTCTCCCTCCCTCGGCGCCTACAGCTTTATTTATTTATTCACTGGCTCACGGCCGGTTTGTTTTTTAAGCAAGACAAATTGAAAGGAATAAAAGTCCAGGCTTGTACAGGCTGCTGCTCCTATTGCCTTTGTGTCAAAAGGCAACACACTGGGTTATGAATCATGGGGCATGCAAGTGTGAGTGTGTGTGTGGAGTGTTTGTGTGTGTGCAGGTAGTTAGTCCCATATGTTACCTAAACCTCACAGCTGGCTACGTTTCTGAGGGGTTGGTTAGACTCTTACTGCTACAGATCAAGCTGAGCAAAGGAGACTAACTATTCTTATACACCACTAGTTTCACCGTAAAGCCTCCGTTCACTAACTTCACTCCACTGAGAGCTTTCAATTGGTTAAAATGACCATAACATTAGATTCAGTGGCAAAGCACAAAGTCGGGGTCGCTGTTAGTGGGAAGTCTTCAGCAGGAGTTAATGGACGGGAGTAAAATGTGTTTGACTCTAACACTCCAGATTGAAATTTACATGGACGTTGCTTTATCTTAGCCATGAACACAATCATCCTCTTACCTTCATCATATCATTATAGAGACTTACTCACAAGCACCAGTAGAGCACTTATGGGTAATTTTTCAGTGCACTGACCAATGACCTATTTTCTCCTTTTTTTATCAGATCTTCACTTCATCTTTTTATGATTTTTTTTTAGATTACAAGTTATGTGTATTGTTTTCCTTTTTTTTTGTTTAGTCTTTGTTTCTAAAACAACTTTGATCTTAACTGTTGAAATCCTCTTCAGGTCCTGATAGCCATCAATAAATAAAGTCGTCTGAAAAAAAGAGGAAAAGGCTTGTGTCTGTGGCCCTCGCAGGACTGTAATAAACATGACCAATCATTTCATTTGGACGGAATAACATGACTAGCTGGCGTACCTGTCTGTCACTAACTGACCTGCTTGCCTATATGCACACCCTGCTCGTGTTCTCACAGCTCATGGCCGGAGTCTTCACAAGCTGGAAAGGCGGCGAGGAATAAACTGGTGTAGCAGAGATGTTGGGCAGAAGTTAGCAAGCGAGTCACGGATAAGTCTAACAGCTGTCAGACACGGCGCGTTCAGGTGTTTTAGGGGCGTAGCTTTGATGCGCAGGCTGACGGGAGGGGGTGGGATGTATTGGTTGCATATTTTGGAACCTATCTTTAGTTTGTCCAGAATATTGGATGAATTAACAATGTGACCGCTTGTTGTTTCATCCCAAGATGCGCCAGGATTTGAATGTGCCTGGCTGTGTCAAGTTTGCATGTTCTCTCAAGGTTTCCTTTATGTGCTCTGTTGTCATTTCACAGTTTTCAGACACGCAGGTATACGTCTAAGCTGGATATGTGGTTGTACATATTTTACAATGAGAAAAATGCAGCAAATATATATATATATATATATATTTCCTTCTATTAATGTTTTATTCTAATGGATAAGGAATTGGGCATGTTGAGAATAACATTTGCTGGTGCTAATTTAAAGCCAGGTGCCACTGAACCTTTGTAGAAGAGCTTTTGGACACTATCTTGCAGTGTTAGAGAAAGTGAAATCAAAATCCTACATCCACCAGTTTATACTGATGTGCTCCAAACTTTGAGGAATTCTTCCTTGGGTCCTGCCCCGTTCCTTTAGAAAATTGAATGGAAATTAGTCCAGTAGTTTTTGCATAATCCTGCTAACTTAAAAACAGACAAACCTACGCTAATGAAAACATAGCCTCCTTGGTGGTCGTAAAAATTAAAGGAGCCCCACTGAAACATCAAATCGTCACAAGCAACAGCAGGGAATGTGTTGGAAAAATACGTTTGTTTGATGTATTACAGACGTCTCATCATTCCACACATAATTTTCATCAGCCATTTTTTCCATCTCTCCCGTGGAGTGGAAGGTTGAGTGGATTTAAGTCACATACTTAATTTACTGTACATCATAATTAATTGGCTGCAATTTGTCTCTTTCTATTGCCCATACTTCAGCTTGTCCCTGCAAATAGATAATGCACATAATAATGGGTAGAGTGAAGTACAGTGATACCTAGCCCTGAATGGATAAAGCACTTCACAGAATGGATGATGAACATGGTGAATTAGTCCTAATTAGTTATATGCCTAAGTTACAAAGCAAATTGTAGCAGCTGATTGAGATTCCATCTTTGTGATGCATCATTAAAGTGATGTGTACAGAATGACACGTGAATTGATTTAAAACAAATATCAACACATAATTAATCTGTTTTAAATCAGTTTCACAGTCAAGGCCCTATTCTTTTACCAAACAACATTTTGTATATAATCAAAATCAGATGTGTACTGTTATTTGTTCAAGTACAGGAGCACATCTATGATGCCCACACATTGTTGTGTTGTGGCTCGTTTCAATGCTTCTGTTTCTACAATATTAAGTTTACATATATGAGTCAATTGTAACTGAGCACATGATCTAATGTTAGACTGGCTTTAGAACTTGATCCATGTAGCAGTCACCCAAACACCTACATGTACCTCAGTAGGATTAGATGTTGAATTTCAACTGGATAGTGTGAAATACATAGATTTTCTTTTGCTCATTTGGAGAGATTAGAATTACTGCCCTGCAGATGTATGCCTCCACCAAACAATACAGTTTCAATCTATATCTTTGGTCAGACTCACATTGAGTCCAGTTTATGAAACATTTTGGTGAAATTTACTGATGGCAGACCATTATATTATGTATAAATGATAAATTGTTTGTATTCATATAGCGCTTTTCTAGTCTTGATGACCACTCAAAGTGCTTTACATTTTGCCATTCATCCATTCACACACACATTCATACATTGCATCTATTAGCAGCACTTTTTTTTGTTCTATGAGGGGCAATTCAGGGTTCAGCATCTTGCCGAAGGATCGAACTGCAGACCTTCTGGTTTGGAGGACGAACGCTCTACCACTCAGCCACAGCCGCCCTGTTAAGAACCCAAAACATGTTTTGTGAGGCCACTTAGACCTTCGACTACTCGAATCTAAACAGCTAATCTGCGAGTCTAAGTTAAAGTTTGTGCCCAATTTAAAAGGATTCTCTTGAGGCTTTCAAAGATATTGCATTCACAATGGAAAAGAGTGTTTTGTGAGGTCAGAGGGACCTTGACCTTTGACCTCCAAATTCTAAGTAAGTCATAAAAAACTCTCCAAAAAAATGTGTTCCAGATGTATTGAAATTCCCTGTTGGTGCTCCTCATTACATTCACAAGAACATGAGGTCACAGTGACCTTGGCCTTAGGCCACCAAACTCTAATCGGGTCATCCATTAATCCGAGTGAACACCTGTACCAAATCTGAAAGGATTCCCCTGCAGATGTTCCTGTTATATTGCATTCACAAGGCAAAACATGTGATTTGTGAGGTCACAGTGGCCTTGATCAAACTCTATTCAGTTCATCCTTGAGTCCACGTTAACCTTTGTACAACATTTGACGAGATCCCTCCGGGTGTTCTTGAGATATCATGTTCATATGAATGGAATAGATGAAGTAACAATCGAAAACATAAGGCTTCAAGCCACTGTTGTTGCCAGCATGGAGGCATATGAAAGACAGTGGCAGTAGTGCGCTCCGGTAGCACTTCATCTATGATCAAAACATTTTTGTGTGATACACTGAATTAAGTATTTTACGTGTATACATTCTTAGTAAAAGCCTATTGTTTGATATTTAGACATGACAAAGGATTGGTGTAAATAATAAAATTAATGTTGCATGAATTTATAGCTTCCTCACTTTCAGGGTCACTGTCACACTGTCATGCCTTACAGCCATTGTTAGCATCATTAGCATCGTTACCATCTTCTAAGAGACTAAATATCTACAGTGAAAAGAACCCAACAAGTATTCACAAATCTACTTGGAATGTTGTTACTCGCTGAAATGTGTTAAACTAAACAAACAAACACACACGTGCACAGCATTTTAACTATGACCTGTAAATATTTGTGTATCTATCTGACAACTGCAAGATAGCACAACCTGAAACAAGCTATTTTCTTCAAGAGGTCAGCTAGGGAAAACCAAAACCAACACTGAGCAACACTCAGTATGTGTGTGTGTGTGTGTGTGTGTGTGTGTGTGTGTGTGTGTGTGTGTGTGTGTGTGAGTGCGTGCGTGTGTGTACATGTGTGGCGGCTGAGTGCGCCGTCAGATGCGCTGTCACACCCTGCTTTCATATCTCAGTGTGTGTCTGCGTGACTGACGAGCTGGAAACAGAATCAGAGTTTGTGTGTGCATGTGTCCGTGGGCAAGGACGTGTAGGTGTGTTTTAGGTGAGTGAGTGACAGAGTGGAAACAGAATCACAGGCCTGGCTTTGAAACACAAGCTGAGTGGAGGCATGTGAAGGAAGGAGAGGGACCCATCAATCATGGCTGCAATGCCACTGCTCTCACACAATCACACCTTACAGTGAACATTCAGCACACAAAACATACAAGTAAGTTCCAGTGGATTATATAATTCTATTTTTATTCTATTTCATTCACAAATATCTAGTTTAACTAAAACATCCCTGCTCTCAATTAATATTATTCTTACTAAACTATTTGTATTACATATTGCTAAACGTCTATTTTTATCAGATGTTCCAATTACTTTTATTTATCTACGCTTGAGATAATTTCGTGCTTGAACTGGTTTTGTTCTGGATTTGCACCTACAAGCCGACCAGGGTCTTTCAGTGCAGAGTTATCACTGTGTCTGTGTAAATTGAGTAAGTTAGTATTCCAGCCAGCTCCCACCGTTCAGAAAGAAACTTAGGTTATGTGGCAACTCTTGAATTGCCCATAGGTATGAATCCAAGTGTAAATGGTTGTTTGCCTTTACATGTCAGCTAGGATTTTAGATGGGATTGGCTCCAGCTTTCCCATAATCCTCATTAAATATAATTCTCTATGCTACGCTTGTTCAAGCCAAACGGATATAAAAATGCTGTAAACTGCAAACTTTTAATAACAATATCAACATTTTAAAAATGATTCAAACACTTTTGAGTCTGACCATTGCAGGTATAATACTGTGAAGAGAAGGAATTGAGATGGATCACTCGTCCTTTTTTAATACTTTTGTATTCTAACTTAGGTAATGATTTGATGACTACTTTTACATTTTTCCCCCGGAGCTGATGGTGGAAATAGCTGACATATTGATTAAACATAACAATGTCTGCATCGTGGGCTTTGCCGGTCTGGCCGTTTTACCAGGTGTCTGATCGCCATTTGCTTCTCTGTGATGCCAATGAGGTGTTTGTGCTCTCATTTAATCCTGCACAGCGTCACTCCTGCAGCTGCTGACAGCGCAGGTAAAACATGTGACACAGGCTGATACAGGAGTTTAATGTGGCGCTGAATAAAAAAAAAAAAACTTGACAGTAATAATGGACATTTACTGACAAAGTTCTGAGTAGGATTCAGCTCTGTAGTGTTTATTTGCATATAGAGCGGAAATCAGATCATGAGTGGTCACTTGGATCAGGACCCCTGTGATCGGTATCGGCCGATACTACTTAAAACAATCGGTGATCGGCCAACTGCCCCAAAAATCCTGATCGGAACCCCCTTACCTACAATCTATCGGAAAATCAGAGGTCACCTGCAGCAAACATATATTTAGGTTCAAGACAAGGGAAGGAAAAACCATGAAGGACAACATGAGCACAGGCATTTTAGGCAGCATCTTGTTGCTTTGTTGTCTCCAGAAGGAGCACCTCACCGAACCCTGACATATAAACATGAAATAACTTCTCAAAGAACACACGAATGTCCATCGTGTCATCCATCATACTCTGGGGATGAGAGCAGTGTCTACATGTTGACCAGACCAGTGCATTGTTCTGGTAGGCCGCTCCCCCCGCTGTACATAGTCTGAGTCACGATTTGCCGAGAGAGACGGAGAAAGACTGCCAGGGTTAGATGGTCAGGAGGAGAGCGCGAGAGCAAGAGAAAGGGAGTATGAAGAAGAACACAGAGAGGGAGGAGAAGAAAGAGAGGAAGCCCTGGAGTGTAACTCAATATAGTGGAAGGTGTCATGTTGACAAATGTAACACAGTGTGATCTATTAGTTATACCACAGACTATGTTAAACAGCTGCCCTGTGCTTTGGTGTTGGTTCGTGCACACACACACACACTATAGCGGCCATCTCTATCATTGGTTGGAGAGCGAGCAACTGTTCGACAGCTTGATACTGACAGAAAACAAGGAGGAGCTAATTTAGTCTGGTAGTCTCTCTCTCTCTCTATATACATACATACACACACACACACACACACACACACACACACACACACACACACACACACACACACACACACACACACACAAGCACACAAGCACACACACACACACACTCTCTCTCAACCCCTTCCCTCCCTCGATGTTGGAAAAAACTAATATTTGTCCTCATTACTAATTAAACAGCAACAAGAGAAAGCACACAGAGGGAAATTGACGACACTGTGCACCCCTGTTCTCGGACACACACAAGGCTCTGCATCTTCAGGCTCCGTTTCCTTAAAAAACAAAAAGGGGGGGGGGGGGGGGGGTGTTTGTGAGCGTGTACGCGTCTGTGTGTTGTGATTTACGAGCAGTGTTTCTCAGTTGCCGTTGTAGCATCCACCTGTAAGCCATTCATAAAGCAAGCAGCTGAATAATGAATGGCTGGTGTCTGGGGCCGGGCTGGGCTACGTCGTGCCCTGGTGGCTGTTTTAAATGAATAGGAATTAGTGGGCTAGAATTGAGTGCCGAGCCCCTTCTGCATGAGCGTATGTATATATGTGTGTGTGTGAGAGATTTGTTTATAGGCACAGGGGACACCCATTTATCAGGCAGCCGCCATGTTGGCAAGTACCTGGGGTGTGAGGGCGGCTGGGTTTGGACTATGAGACACTTAGGGAAATTTCTGCTTTGTGCAACTTGGCTCTTGTTTGCACAGTTTTGCCTATGGTTCTGTAATAATAACATTTGACTAGGCGGGTGAATTGCTGAGGTCTGTGCACCAATATCACTAAAAAGAAAATGGCATGATCCTTCAGAGGAAGTGGCAGGTTTTCATTTTGTTTCTTGTTAGGTTAAACTTTGTGAGCAGTAGAGACTTTATGCTCTGCAGGTAATTTGACTTGAAACTGATTTTGGCGATGACAGCTCAGGTCCATTAAATGTCCCAGTAAGCCAGTATGCACAATACCAAGATGCTGGAACAAACTCACCTACTTAGACCTTTGTTCAAGAAAGTGAGGGACATGTCAGTCAAGCACTATCTCAGTAGCCATGACAAAACAGTCTGGTCTATAGTAATGGATAGATCAACATGTATTATATATTTTTTTCTTCCTTGATTTTATATTGCAAATTTACTTATTTATGAGCGTCTATTTCCACTCTCCCCTTTTGCTGCTGTAACAGCAAATTTTCCCCTTTGCAGGACTAATAAAGGATTATCTTATCTTGAAAAACAAAGTTAGTACAGACATACAAGTTGTTATCTAAACACTATGTTGTAGATATCCATCACAGATTACACACTCACTTCTTGGTTCAACTTTGACAAATCTGTATCTACTATACCTCTATCCTTTTCCTCTGCAATGAAGAATCAGCACTCTGCTGAAAAATGAAAAATACAGCCTTATCGTTACATTATAAACTACAAAGCACAAACATAAAGCCCAAGTTGTAATAAACTGGACTTTTCCTTTTCATGGATGTGTGAAGGGAGGTAGCAGGGGACAAGGGCAGTGCGCATCTGTGTTAATGTCATGTGTGGAAATCGTGTTATCCATCAGTGTTTCACTTAAGAGTGAGTTAGATTTAAGTAGAAACAGTCTTTATAGTGAGAATATAAGTAATGTAATGAATCAGTGCTGCCATTAATGACTCTACTTCTCCAATGAGTGACAGCAAATGAGTCATTCATCACTTATTTATGCACATTTTCATGTGCAGGAACACCGAGTTATGGACATTTCCTGTTGTTCACTTACTGTCTAACTTACTCACAGAGACAACACCCACACACACACAAATAAATAGTGTATTGGCCAGGGATACTCTCCAAACCACTGATGTCACATTTGCTCTCTGCCTCTGTGTATTGCTCTAGGGTTTAACTAGGGGAAAGTGCCTGATCATTTGTGTTTCCAAATTGGCTACTTTGTTGCCTTGGCTGCTCTGCCATTCAGCTCCCATGGTGCTTTGGTTCAAATGGACACTGCACTCAAGTGGGGCAATTGGAAGAAAGTTGAGGATTTCAAATAATAGTTCTGAGTGCTTTATGTCACCAGAAGGAAGCTCGGACATTTTTAACTTGATGGAAAAAACTTGGGTTTTACATTCTGAATGTTCTGTGCAAACGGATCAGTCTCCAATGCGCGGTTATTCAGTTCTCATTGATAGTGACCACTTTTCTAACGCTAAATGAGAAGATATTTTTCAACTCATGTTAGTTCCGCTAATTTGACCACTTGAGTGCATTTACACTCTATGCTATGTTACCTATACTACAATGTGTACAGGAATGCAGAAGCCAGCTAGCAACCCACAAGTTAATTGTGTGTGGTGTTTCAGTGTGTTTCCGACACACCCTGACCTTACCATAAGCCCCTATCTCTGCATTAGTTTGTGCAACATATAGAGCAAGTTGGTACCCACTTAAACAAGGTCTTTAACATTGTACGCAGTTGTTTTACTTTACATAAATCACTTTGCCTTTTCTCTGAGATCTGGGTCTACACCTAGATTATCATCCCAGTTGGGCTGGGCCAGGAAACTCTATTGGAAGGTAAACAAGATGCCCAAACCCCCTCAACTGGGTCATTTCAATGAGAAGGGAAAGCGGCTCTATTCCAAGCTCCCTCCTGATTTCAAAAATCCTCATCCTATTACTAAGGTTGAGCCCAGCCAGCCTACGAAGAAATCTCATTTTCGCCGCTTGTATCCTTGATCCCATTCTTTCCTTCTCTCTCTGAATAAATACTTAGAATATAAATTTAAAATGTTGGCGATTAACAGTGGTGGCTGCTTAACACAGGAGCGCCACCCGCTCCAACATCCTGAGACAAAAATGTCTGTATGAAAATGTTACACTTAATTTAATTAAATAATAATAGTTTACTCGTACAATGCACCTGGTAGACTGTAAGCGCCTGTGACAATTCAATACAAGTTTTTTTCAAATTGTATTTGGTAAATTTCGGTCTAAATACATATACTTCCTGGTGTGGGGCGCCGGCCAAGTGGATGTGAATGTGGGTCATGAAACTTTTGGCAACCACAGGACCTGAGGCTGCTCTTTAATTGGTTGTTGCAGATTTTCCTCAGGACGCAGTTCTCTGCGCCCTGGACACTCCCACTTTTATTTACAGCCAATAGGTATTAATTTACGTTCTTTAAATCTAATGTGATTGGTCGACACTCTGAGCCGTCTCAGATACGTCCGACGTCACTGAATTACATCCGCTGTGAGCTGACCGGTAAACATACGGCGACTTCAAACGGCACTGTGGTAAATCCGGCAATTTCTTAATTGAATAAAGGAGCTTGGACCAACCCGATTTACAGTTTCAGCAGCAAGGGATTAGGACAAGCTTGCACCCGGGGCTCCTCCCACTCATGTTATAAGAAACAGAGTTGTGTGATATAAGTAATGTCTTTTACTGCTTCCTCTGTTTGCTGTTTCAAAGTGTCGGCACAGAGGTACTGTGGGCTACGACGGGGGTGCAGACCTAAAACATCTTTCTGAAAAATGCAGACATTTTTTTACTTAGATTATGCAAGTCAACTTTGAATCGGTCAAAGCTTTTCAAATTAAGGTTTAGAAAAACACAATAATATTTAATATTTACTAAACGATACTGACACCATGTCTGAAAGTCACGCTGCTGTGCCATCCATATGTAAAATTACCCACAGCCCCTTTCTCAAATCATTTCTGCTGTTGTGTGATGAGTACAAGTGTTAATTAACTTCACAGAAAGGATCTGACATTGTATGAGTGGTTGTGGCGGCTCACTCATCAGAAAGAACAACAGTATTGACGTTCCTGCAGAACTCCGGGTCACAGGATTACACTCATGTGAAGATGTTGTTGGTAATCTTTTTAAGTCCTGAAATGTATTTTGATGCACACGTCAATCTGCAATAAATGGAAAAAGTGTAGCAAAGGGAAGCCACGCTTGACAGGATTGAGAGGTTTAAGTATGCGTGTGTGTGTCTGTGTGTGTCTGTGTGCCAAATAAAGACACAAAAACTGCCATAAGATAGGATCTGAGCAAGTTTAAACTAAAAATAACAGAACATGAGATATAGACTACATCTATAATATTAAGTTTTCATTTGAAAACGGCAATTTCTGAATAAAACGATCTCTGTCTACACAAGCATTTTGGCTCCGTAAATCAAACTATTTCATAATGCAAAGATACAAGCCTTCAAGTACACAAGGGCAAAAACTGAGAAACGAGGAGGAAGAGACGAATCTGATGAGATATTGGATTGTTAAAACATTGATTGAAATAACACCATGTGAGAAGTTAAGATGAAAGAGATTTCAGTAGGTGAACCTTGGAAACCAAACATAAAAACATACAGTTCATTTGTTCAGATGCTCCCACACACTCTTAATTCTTGTATCAGGTTAATATTTATTCTGCAGCTGTCCAGAAGCACAAATGAAGAAGGGACATCTACACCACTCTCTGAAGCGTGTCTGTTAAGGTTAATTTGCGTCGGTTTATTAAAAGTCGGACAGGATATATATATTGTGAAACACTGAGCTATGATGTGTGCATGATCCCAATTAAATCACCAACATCTGCTGGAATCAACATTTGTGCAACATGGGCCCAGTGAAGCTGCCAGTCAAATGGCTACCAGACACTGACCTTTTGTCCTGTCCAGAGGCACACACACAAACACACACATATGCTCACACACTCAATCCATCATACAACATATGCACTGACACACACAGACACACACAGTGCATACGGTCTGTTGCTTCTCAGGCTATGTGACAGCTGTCAGTCAGCAGTCAACCTCTCTCTCTCACACACACACACACACACACACAAGATGGGGGCAGTGTTGATGTTTAGTGGTCTGTGTGATCAGATTGGTGGACAGGCAACGTACGGCCGATGTTAGGACAATAACAACCCTCCAGGACATGATTTCTGAATACCAGTTAGGGTTAGTGTGTGTGTGTGTGTGTGTGTGTGTGTGTGTGTGTGTGTGTGTGTGTGTGTGTGTGTGTGAGAGTGAGAGTGAGAGAGAGAGAGAGAGAGAGAGAGAGAGAGAGAGACCCCTCTGGCTCTGGTGCTGGGAATACCAGTGTGACGACTCCCACCCTGTGCTGATTGACACATCTGGGTTTTAACGGCACAGTCCAAACACACGCACACACTCACTCACACACACACACACACACGCACACACACAAACAAACGCACACGCGCACACACACTCATACTGACATAAACATAGATAAGTTTTGGAATTTTCACTCTGGACAGGATGCCAACTTTCTGAAGCCGTCTCCCTGCCAAGTCTTTGGCATGATCCAGCTGTCATGTCTCCACTTGTGGAAACAAACTGATGAAGACATGAGTCAAATATCTCGGCTCATTCTTTGCTTTACGTTCAATAACAATAAAAAACGGCCCGGCAGTCACTTTGACTATTTTAGAATTTAAAAGGTAACAGCAGTGTTAAAGCCACAGGCTGCAACAGATGCACAGCAGCTTTTGGTTTGGTGTTTATAAGGAGCAGCAGCTGGTGTGTTGACACCCTTGGCAACGTGTTCGCTGTGCCACACAGATGCAGCCAGATGTCCTCTTTGCAGCACGCTAAAGCAAATAAGATACCTGTACTATTGGGCTGACTCCATCTTTATTCTTTTCTATATTCCTTATTGATTCTATACAGACATGTGATGAATACATCAGAATGGAATGCTAAATGTACAATCCCGTTGCCTTTTACACATTAAAAAAAAAAACATTATTGGAAGTGACAAATCTTAGTCCAATATTCACAATACAGCTCTGTAGCAGCTTAGAGCATAAAGCTTACGTGTATCTTTTTGGGCAGTTTGATTTGAATACTAGCGTACAGTGGCTTTATCAAATCTTATTGTGGAAAACAACTCCCTGATCTAACTGGGAAATACTATAGATTAGATTATAATTATAATTAGATTATAGATAGATTAGAGTGGGGGAGAATGAGTCAAAAGCGTTTAGTTGCAAGGCATAAACCAAAGAGTTAGGAAAGTATTGTATACTGACTCTTAAAGGAACTACGAGCTCTTTCACATGAGACAAAGTCATTTGATGAATGCTGATGTATTAGTACTGCTTTCAGACAGTGGAAAAAAAAGTCATGTCATCAAAGTCCTAGAATATTTCTGGTAGATCTGCACATTGGAAACAATTTCCTCCATGGCACACACCAAAAGACATCAATATCCCTGTCATCTTTGATTACAATTACTTTATTCAACACTTAATGTCGGGGGATTCAAAACAACCTTTAGTCCCTACATGGCTCATTTCATCCTAACCCCAAAAATCTTAACTAACATAAGAAGCACCTTCATTAAAATAGTATTTTTTCCACGATCAATTTAATCATCAGAAATAGTTGACCTCAAACATCATTCAGTCTACCTCATTAAAGTATAATATATTCACTGATTGACAACCAGTCAAAACAAATGTCCAGGTACGTGTCACTTTTCTTCTTCTCTCATATTTCTCAAACAAGGCACAGAGAGCACACTGCTGCTCTCTTGTGATCTGACTCACTGCCACTTTACATGTTTATAAGGGAAGATCGTTTTTGACCTACTTGGACAATGGTGCATCACATCACACAAGTTTTGGGTTAAATGTACACTTTGCATATACTGAACAAAAACTGATTTGACAATTAAACAAAATAATTTGAAAATAATTGAATTTCTATTACTATTTACTATTAAAAGCAACTGACACAGACATTTTCCATCTTGGTCCTATTATAGGAAATGCTAAAGTCAAAATTCAGCCCACAAACACCTTATGTCTCTGTCCCTTGAACCAAAGAACAACACCAGGCATTACTGAGACCAGACTTTAACAGATACTATGTGGGTTTCACTCTCTGATGTTGTGATAAAAAAAGGGCTGATAAAGTAGACAGAAAGATGAAAAGGTAGATATGAGGGAAGAAATGATATTGACAGAAATGCTAGACAGACAAAGGAAAAGAAAGAGGATGTGAATGAGATTGTCATAAGAAACAGGAACCACGGAAGAGAGAGAGAAAGCGACTGCAAGAGTGACAAAGATAGACACACACACACACACACGTGCGCCACACACACACTCATACAGAGGTGCCTTTGGGCAGTGCTTTCACCTCCACTGACATTTAACTAAAAACCAATCTCCATGTCTGCCATCTACAGCCCCTAACCTCAGGGCTAGGAGGGTGGAGAGGGCTGCGCATGTGCATGTGTATGTAAGAACAGCAATTTGCAAGCATGGATTTTGAGGGTTGGGGCGCACATACTGTATGTATCTGTTCTCAGTGTGTGTGTGTGTGTGTGTGTGTAATACGTTGAGAGAGAGAGAGGGCCACATGAACGTCCATTGTCCCCTGGGTGAGGTCAAGGTCTCCGTCCCCACTCAACATCAACACCTCCTCCGTCTACACACACACCGCTCCAATAATCATGCCACTGAATCAAATATATGAGAGGAAATGTCCCCCTCGTCACCACCATGCCATAATCCAGCAGGAATTGGAATTGGAAAAGTTATACAAGGGTTAGCTGGTGCAGTCAGATGGTGCCCCAGGGCCTCAGCAGAGCAGGAGGAGGGGAGAGAGATAGCGGGATTGAAGAGATGACACTAGAGAGAGAGTGATAGTGAGAGAGTGAGAGATCCATAAGGATAAAGACAGTGTGAGGTAATAGAAAATGCAAAAAAGTGAAAATGCAGAGTAAGAGAATGATGTGAAAGAGAGGAGATATTACAGGGAAAATGTAGGAGAGCTGTTGAGAAGGTACGAGTGAAGAGAAGACAGATAAAAGCATGTCCGTCCTTGTTTTGACACACGGCCCAGGGTGTTACAAGTCCACTCACCCATTCTCTTCTTTTTACGCCTCTGCAATCTTCAGCGTTTCATAGGAGAGGGGCTCTGAGCTCAGGTTAACTGCTTGCCTCGGGGCTGCAGTAACACCCAACTACCCTTCCATCCATCCATCCATCCACCCAACCACTAGTGCCAGCATTGACAACCCAGACAAAGTGTTCATTCAGTGGCACAGTGAAATTAATCAGATGATAAATGTGTTATACGGTGCCATACTCAAACTTTTTTCCCTCATATTTCATCCGTCATCAGTGGTCACTTAGAAATTGTGGCAAAGAGCTGTTTCGGTACTTTATGTGGAAGAGTTATGTGGTAGAGACAGCAGCCAGAACTCTATCCATTGATAAAGGAAGGAGATGTGGTGCATTGCAAAATAACATCAGGTGGCACAAAGGTTCTTCTTCTTTCCTGGACTCCTCTGCCAAGTCGACTTTACCGCATCAACAGACTGCTCTCGTTCAAATGATTAAAGCAAAGTTTATGCTCGCCATTCCCGTCCATGGCACGGCATCGTTTCAGCTGGTCACGCACCTCCCAACTTGTATAACTTTTCTGTGAACAGGTTTGTCTCTACAGAAATCTCTATGCCCCCTCATTAATGTGATCAATCACTTCTTTGCCTTTTTCCAGCAGTGGTGTTGTATTTTTCTGGCAACACATATTGATTTATTGATTTTTATTTTCGTCCCATTTTCCTAAATTATTGTTAAGTCTTCTTTATGATGCAGATCCCCCCACCACCCTTACACCCTCTTGTACCAAGCTTTTGGATGTTCTTCATCTAATGTTCATCTAAGTATTTGTTTAAGAGGATTTGTTGAGTAAAATCCTCAGCTCGGATTCTTTGCAAGTTCCTTACAACAGCAAGCTTTTTTCCGTCAAATATAACTAAACAGCTATTTGTTGAAAATGATCTTTCCTGTGGTTATCACAGGTTTATTGCTACAAACAATTAACATTACATTAAAAAATCCACAGGTTCACCTGCATTTGCATCAAGTTTCTGGGTGGCTTGACAGTTTGCTGGGTGTAGTTTTTTCCTAAATGACTTCAGTGGCCAATCCATTACCATAAACGTATTATGGAAATAGTCAGTGTTTATCATTGTATAATGAAATTCATAATTAACCAAAAATCGTTTTACACTCATAATAACATAAGAGATCTCTAACTTGGTGTTATGCTCCATTGCTGCATTGTAAAGCTATTTGCAGCGTGCTCGATCGTGCTATCAATAAAGTTGTTACCGTCCATGCAGACAGTCAGACCTCATAGTTTCAGCTGCAGGTGTGCACAAAGCCACAAGTGGCATAAAATGGAGTTCTCTCTTTCACTCTTTAGTCTATGTACCTGTCACTTGGAATCTGTCATGACCTTCATGACCTTGCACGTACACCCCCACTGCCGCCATAGATTGAATGAATTTTGTGATAAACAATGATCGTACACATGATCACAGAGAAGACGACGTACACATAGGCACATAAACCATACTTACTTA
Organism: Hippoglossus hippoglossus; assembly: GCF_009819705.1. Lineage (NCBI taxonomy): Eukaryota > Metazoa > Chordata > Actinopteri > Pleuronectiformes > Pleuronectidae > Hippoglossus > Hippoglossus hippoglossus. The sequence continues at coordinate 5,301,910 of NC_047167.1, read as the reverse complement.
ATTACATTAGTTTTTTAATATCATCTGAACATTAGTAAAGATTGTTTTCTTTTTTCCATTCTTTCTTTACTCATTCCCATTAGCACCAGTATAAGCTTTGGCTATTGTTCTTAAGTCCACAATGACCAGCTTTACCTGTAGTTGAATCAAACTTACAGCTCAGGTCAAGGTTGAGTTGCCACATGATCTACTACTTGACCGGATCAGTCACCCGCAGCATCCAGCACTTCCCGTCTCAAGATGCCCCCACCAGCGTTTCCTTTTCTCATTCCTTATCGCAGGACACTCTTTTTTTCCCTCCATTCTCTCTTCCTTGTTTCCCTTTTTTCATCCAGTCTTTCTCTTTCTCATCTCTTTTCATCTATCTCTGTCATTACCTCAATTTGCTTCCTCCATCACCGCGTGTTGTCTTTACCTTTCGCTCATTCTCCTTCCCCACCTCTCCCTCCTTCCTTGTTGTCACTGAGAGGCCACCGCTGTCGGGGAAGTTTTCCCAGCCTCCTCATCCTCTCATTTTTCATCAGCTCCCCTCTGACACCCCCCCCCCACACACACTCACATACACATACACACACACACACACCAGCTCCCATCTCCCCGTCCATCCCCTCCCGCTCCTCTCCCCCTGTCCGTCCGTGGCACAAATGCATTTGTTCAATATCTCCAGCAAACAGATTAGCGAGCTGTTATCAGCGACAGGGAGACGGTGATAATGGTTTTCACCACATCTTCTCTCTGCCACAGATTAAAATGGGCCAGGTCACCCACCGCACACACAGAGACACACACACACACACACACACACACACATTCATGTTCACTCACAAACATATACACGCACCTGCATAATCAAAAACGCTATCAAACATTACTGAAAATTTTGAATTTTTTAGAAATGCGCTTCACAAATTAATTCCTCCGCCTCTGTATTGCACAAACTAAAAAAAAAACACACACACACACACACACCTCCACAGCAGCAGCATATTAGCAATCTGTTTTCTCTGTCTGCTCCTCCATCCCCCCTCTCCTCCTCTCCTTGTCTCTCAGCTCGCCATTGGATTTCCTGTCCAATCTATTGTCGCAAGCCGGGGCCAAAAGATACAAGGAGAAGTCAGTTTCAATCTGATGGGCCATTGTTTTGGCTTTGGCTTTCCAAACACAAACACACACACACACACACGCACACAGAAACCTGGTCACATGCACATTTATACTTGCTGATTCTCTCGGCCATTGATTGTGGCTTTGCCCCTCTACTTGTCACCGTGGTGTCTGTTTGTAAAACATTATCTTGATGCTGCGTCATTAACAGGATAAGAGTTTTTTTGACATCGGTCAAGTTTGGCTGAATTTCTCAGAAGAAGGTTGGCGCTTAGTTCAGACTCTCTTTATCTTTAAATTTGCTCTAAACCTGGACAGTGTTCATCCAGAGATTAAAAGATGAAATGGTGCCACGTTCAAGAGTTTGAACTTAAGTTATTTTGAGTGTGTACCTCAAAGCACGCTTGGGTTAAAGGGTTAAAACATCCAACGAAATAATGACTGAACTGAACATTGCCTGCAACTCATGAACACTAACTCAACAACGAGATCAGTTTTCTTCTTCTAGAAGTTCATGGGAGGCGTGCCCTGGTGGCCGAGTGGTTACAGGGTTATTGTGAATGGCAACATCCTCGGTTCAAGCCAGGTCCGATCTGTTATATCTATTACTGTATGTCGTCCAATAAAAGGCAAAAAAGAAGCTGAAAAACATTTGGAGTCACTCTTTCATGTCTGACAGCTGCATGTCACTGAATATCTGGTTGATCTTTACATCCGCCAAGAATTTGAGAATTTTGCCGTTTTCGCCAAAAACTCTCGAATATCATTGGGCCTCATTCACCAATATCTTCTTGTCCTTTAGAAGTTTCCTTCGACAACTCTACGTCAGAGTCATGACACGTTCTTATACTGCAAAATTGTTTGCATCTGTGTTCTTATATTGATGAATGCCATGTCTTTGTAAGTTGAAAGCACGTATGTCAGTTTTTTCCAACTAGCATAGGTAAACGCCCCATTAATGCCCATAAACGGGCATGAGACTGCAGAGCCCTGTGCACACACAGAAATCACAGGAAGTGAAAAGAACATTTAAGAAGCCAGGAATGATTGAACGAAAATCTAAAGACTCAAACTCTAAAAGAGGTTGTTATATTTTGTATTGTCAGCCGTGGGCATTAAGCAGCACACACACAAAAAACAACACATGGAATACAGTAACATATTCAGTGAAAGCTGTATCGGGAGAAAGTCTCATAATTAGGGTTAGGGTTAGGTGGGTAGGTAAGGGAAGGTGCACAGAGTTATCTGAGCTGGAGCAGCACATCATTGAAAACACAGCACTGGGGAGGCTCGACCTGAGCCTGACGGGAGCCAGGTTCATACAAAATGTTTTGAATCATATTCGGGTACAGATGCCGCTTGGTGCGCACGCAGCTCGTGGTGTGGTTACATCTCCTGAGCCGTCTCTCCTCTCAGAGCAGAAATAATCTTGGTTTTCAGAATGAATAGACGACACTTTGATGGAACATTTGAACTAAAAGCTGTAGCTGTATAACTATGGAACATGTACGTTCATGTTTAAAAAGTGTTATCGTTCGCAGTATAGACCAAATATTCTGTGTTCTCCTCTTCAACATTACTTTGTTAAGCCCTTTGAGACAAATTGTGATTCGTGAATATGGGCTATACAAATAAAAATTTGATTGATTGATTGACATACAGCTCCTCTGGATAATTTCAGGAGATTATCCAGAGATATTAGTGCATGCTTGATAGCAGCTTCAGAGAAGCACGCCCATACAATGGTATAAAGCTCAGGATCTTGCTTATAAGTTTGGCATCAATATTCCAAACACTTAACAGTTAAGACAGCATGTGCTTTGTTCATGTGCTCCACTTTCTCTGAGCACCATCCAGTGTCCATTAGTGATTAACTATGGTGGTGGTCAGTGCAATGTTTTCTCCCCTTCTAAACCCCTCCAGCGGCACCTTAGCCCTCTCAATAATTAATGCCAGGGATGCTCTGTGTTTTACAGGAGGCCACGGCCGTGTTTTATCACTGTAGCACATCATTCTCATTAGGCCAAGATTCGATCAAGACTCACTGTAGAAAAAGACACACCGAGAGACATAGTGAGATAGATGGAAGACACGAGAGGGAGAGGTGAAGGAGTGCAAGTGTACATCTTTTTCTTCCTTACATAAATGGCAAGAAAAAGAATTCACCATTTAGAGAAGATACTCTCTGCTTCACTCTTTACACCGCCATGCTCTTGCTGACCCATTAGTAGGCCAGTCTTCTCTCTCACCGTCTCTCTCTCTCTCTCTCTCTCTCTCTCTCTCTCTCTCTACAACCGTGTCCCTGTTGCTCGCTGGAATTTACTGCATGCAAATAGGCGTCAGTGCGCGTGTGAGAGAGGAGGCGTTTGTGAGAAGGTTGTGTGATAAGATATACATATTTAATGAGATGGAATGAGATGTGGGTGAGGGCAAGGTCAGGGGTGACACACACACACACATACGCATGTTACACACGCCTCTCATACGCATGTTAACATATGCATGAAGTGAAGACACACACACACACACACACACACACACACACACACACACACGTAGACCCTCGAAGGAGAGTGTGAAGCATGGTCTCATTAGGCAGGCTGTATGGGATTAACAATAGCGGTGACATTTGGTGGCTTGTAAGCGACCAGTCTATAAAAACAGACCGAGGAAAGGTGTGTGTGTGTGTGCGCGCCTACGTGTGTGTGTGTTAGGTATAAATGTTTCTCCGTTTTCTTTTTTTTTAAGCTCACACACAGACACACACTTGTGCACGTACACCTGGCAACAGACGTGCTTGATAGGAGAACCTTATTATTTGTCTCCAGGGTATTTTAGCGACTCTAGTTTTCCGCTGAAGTCAAAGTGATTATGTGATCCGACTTTTATTACACAGTTTTGTCCTAATACAAAGCTCCCCCAAAGGATTGTGGGTGAGCATGAGCGTATGTGCACCTACCATACCTCTGTCATTTCCTTACTTTGAGTCTGTCATTCTTTTTTTTTCTGCCCTTTTTTTTTCTCTTTCCCGGCTTGCTTGGTGCCTACCTACCGCCAACAAACACATGCAAACCCCATGCGAACGCACAAACACACTGCGACATATTGTAACGCATACACACAGACTTTTACATTTTACTGTCCTGAGGATAGGGGGGGTTGGCAGAAGAGGCTCAGCATGTGGTGGCTGCCAAATAAGTCAATATAAAGGAAACATTCTAGTTAACGAGCTGCAGAAATAAACCTCTCAGACGACGTGCATGTATGTTGGAGAGAGAAAAGACAGAAGAAAACTCAATATCACTCTTGTCTTTTCACTAACTTCTCTTCCTCTTCTACCTCTTTTCTCTTCCTCGTTCTTTCTGACCCTCTGCTCTCTTTCAGATACAGAAAAAGAGGCTGAACTTATCCATGTTACTCTTCAGACAGCTAAAGCATGTTTGGATTTCTACTGTTGAATCAAATCCATTTATCTAACTTTATCATTATTATAACAGTTTGAGCTGTGCAATTTGGTAGCCCTGCTGTATTACTGAGTGACTGACATGTAGTATATAGTAGTATCTCTTATGTAGTATCTCTTATGTTGGAATGGCGCCTGCATGGATGATTAGACAGCCAGTTTTGATACAACTAATGAATAGAGCTAATTTCTGTTTCCATCCACTGAACTCATACGAGCCTATGAGATTTTAAAACTTGAAAAATATTTTAATAGAGGTTTGTGCTGTTTGCAACAAACTTCTACAGGAGAGTTGTGCCTGTGTAATAATGGAAAAGCTCAAGCAAAGGTTGATGTGATTATGGGAAACGAACCAGTGTGTGTTTGGGCTGTCGGAGTTAGAAGTTGACAGTTGAGAGAGAAACTTGTGTCTTAAATCAGCTACTTCAGTTGTTGCACTTGCAGTACACAGTTCTTACTGGTGTGATGCCAAATCAAACACAACCGCACCTACAAGTAATCACAATTACAACATGTGACCACAATGTCACCCAGTAAAATATCTGCTGGCTGCTCTGCTCTCTTGACTTAAAAAATAAGATTTTTTTGTGTGCCCCATGTCATGTGACATTGAATTTACACCATTATTGCCAATGACATTGTAAACTCCTTTCTCATTTAGACATGTTTGGGGGGTTTATTGGGTTTTCGTATTAACATGGTAGATGTTAGCATTCATCTCGTGCTTAAATTCTGATATTATACATCCGGACCCAGATTGCAACTTTATTAGACCCATCTTTTACAATTATAGAACGACTGAACTTGTAACAACATTGTCATTGAGCCCAACAATATGCCTCAGGTATGGTTAAGGTTGAACATTTAAAACACTTGGTACGGAGACAGATGATGATAGTGGTTGAAACAATGGCAGGCAGAATTATTTGACCCATTCCAAACCTAATGTCCTGCATTAAAGTTGCCCTACACACCCCTCCACCACTGTGACCTCCATGCCCAGACAGACACACACTGTACTGGCCTTATATACTAGTAGCTTCAAGACTCAAAAACCATTCAAGATGTTTGAAAAATATTGTACAAGAGCAAGAGTAGATCTTTTGCCACATTCCTTCATGTGATATTGGTGCTGCCGATTGCAGTCGCCCAAACCTCATAAAAAAAACATATCTGTATACCCATAAAACTCTCAGTCAGGTAACACTGCTACAGCGAGGCAGTACTGTGCCGGTGTGGAGTGCCTTCATTACAGAGGTAATGCTAAAAAACAGTGCAGATAAAGAAAGACCAGCTTCTATTGTCTCTGATTGAGTTTCATTCCCTCGACTTCTCCTCTCTTGTCTTTCCTCCTTTGCACTCTCGTCTTCCATTTCCCCTTTTCCTACCTACAATTTCATCATTTCTTCTCCTCCCCACACCATTTCACACCATCTCCTCTTCTATCATACTCTCCTCTCTTTTCACCATCTCACCTCTTTTTCCCTCTCCTCTTCTCTTTCCACATCTCTCCCTCTGTCACGGCTGCGATGATTATGACTAGTGAGCATAATGCATAGCCATGAATAGGACTGTCCGGCTGATTGTGATGTATAGTTTTTCATTACCGCTCCCCAGCCCCCGTCATTAGGCACAGGGTGGATGGGTGGAGTTGGGTAATAGTGAGGGGGGGTGAATGGTGGTAGCGGTGGTGGGGTATCTATTTATCCGCTAATTTGTAAGAAAAAACCCTCCCCCTCTCTGTACGGTGGCAATCAGGGGACAAGGTAATCGTCTGCACGTGCAAGAGGCCCTGTCGGCCAGCACCTGATGAAGAGCTATGTGGTGTCAGGCTATTGTGTGAAAGGGAGAAACAGAAAAGGGTGCAGGAGAGGTAGAGAGAGTGTGTGTGGTATCCATCTTGTTTTATATAAATAAGTAGGAAAAGCTGCCAGGGTGTTAAGGTAATTCCACTTGTTTCCAATGAGTCATTTTCTTGATAGCAGTCCACCTTATTCCAGCAGCAAAGAGACTTGTTTTAGCTGCACTGAGGACAAATCCAACTGAGTGCAAATGACTGAATACAAACAAAGTAACTTCAATGCTGTAAAGATCACTTAGATTTTAATTGATGACACTTTCTGAGGAGAAACAACTGCTTGTTAGTTTCCTTTCGAGAAGTGTCGGTTTTTGGGAAATGCTGATTTGCCACAGAGGTTGATGAGAGAACACAGATAAAAATCGGGCTGTTTTTGCAATGAGTTTAAGTATTCCAACAAAGTAGGTGTAAGTCTTTGTCAGCGCTGCAATTTGCTGGCGTCCTGTCCGCCTCTTGCACAATGTCAGCTGGGATTGGCTCCTGACCAGCCACAATCCTCAAAGGATAAGCAGTCTAGATAAAGGATGGACGGATCTTCACCGTGGTTACAAACTTCACCATGAGGGCAGGAGTTCGGTGAGGTGAGGCCCAACATTAGTATTAGCCAACTGCTAGTTCAGACACGACTTGTGTTCCCTTTGTTACATACAGAAGATATACATCACAATCTCTGTACTGTCATTTGAGAGCGTTAGGCCGGCTCTGTTGTGCTTAGTCTTCATGCAAAGGCTTAACACACCATAGAGCTACTCCTCTGTAATGAACACACAAAAGGACAATTTTGTTCTAATTTGACTTTCAATAATACACAAAATGTGTGATTTTGTCAAAACTGAGTGAGCCACAGCTGAACACAGTTAATTAGTGAGAGGATATTGTTGGTCAATGGGAAGCACCAGGCACAGATGTGTAAGTGGTATTCATTTTCACATAAAGCTTCTTGAAAGAGAAAATTTGCAAACTTCTCAGAATGTCACATTACTCCTTTAGAACTATGCAGATAATACCATCTGTATGAACCAATCGTGATTTAGTCTTATTTATCAGCTTATTCCAACAGAATACATTTCTTGATTTAAAAGATTTCAAGGATAAGAAATTATCTCCATAGTCAGTGTGAGAGTAATGAACTGTAAAACCTTTAAGACCAGATGAAATGGCTATTTAAATGGGTGGGATGGGATGTATTTTAGAAAGCATGCACTAAGCCAGCTGGCTCCTCCCAATCTCATTCCGTCTCGTAATTAATAACCATTTGGTGTAAATGGCAAATGGAAGAGAGAGGAGGTAGACAGCGGCCTCCTGTACCTCTGATGTCTATTTAGACACACACACACACACACACACACACACACACACACACACACACACACACACACACACACACACACACACACACACACACACACACACACACACACACACACACACACACACACTTTTCTGGTTGTCAAGGAGTGGAATAAGTTGCAGAAAGGGGGGAAACATTTTAATATAGATCTCATCAAAGGTGGAGACAAGGACAGGCTAAGCTAATAATGATTTAGAGGTGAGAATTCATGTTTGTCATTATGAGCGGATACCGAATTCACACATACACAAATACATATATAAAGGCACAAAGAAAAATAAGGAAATGCAATGATCAAAAGTGTCAGTGACTGACACTTATGTCAGAGTGGTACTAAAAAAGTTTGGCTGTTGACAAAGATTCAAACAAAGAGCTGCACAGTATTTTCACTGTAGTTCAAATAAAAAATTTAAGAAATACATATAAAAATTGTCATTTATTAATTTGACCTCATCTCGTCCTTTCTCTGCCTTGATCAGCTGGATCAGTGTAATTAAGAATCTCTAACTGATACTAATAGTCACCATTTTACAATGTTGCCACTGAGCTAATTCCAGTGTTTCTCTCAGAGTCCCTCGGCCTCATTGTTCTGTCTGGAAAGCTGCCTGTGTAGTCGTCACTCCTCCACACAGCTGTGTCCTGGTCAGTCTGTGTCAGTAGTCATCAGCCGAGTGTCTGTAACAAGCGAGATTGTGTTGTTTTGCATGGAAGGGAAGTTTGATAGCGTGATACGGGGACACACGGTCACAGCTGTGTGTGATCTGGAGACAAACACTGCAGGAGGCACGGCTAAGGAAGCACATGGTTCTCTCACACACACACACACACACACACACACACACACACAGAAAACAAGCAGGATGTCAACATGTTGTCATTAGTTGGCAACTGACTACACCAACATTCTCAGATGTGGTGTTAGAAGTTGTTGCTTTTATCAACTTTAAGTTCCACTCTTGATTCAGACTTATAGAAACATGTAGACGGTCCTTTTATGCAGGGCCATTAACAGCTCAGACACACTGACATACTGAATACTGTACATGTGGTGTTTCTCTTCCTGTGCAGATAAGAAAGGTCCTGTCATCACAGCACAGTTATTTTAGTGGCATCCTTTCACAGTCAGTTGATTAGGACCACTGAGGGTACAGTCAATATCGGTTTCTCGGCAGGGCAGGACGCAGTAAACTATGAAGCAATTGGAAGGATCTCTATGAACCCGTTCAGACCTGGTATTAACATCCGTCCTAAGTGATCCAATTACAAGAGTTCAGTGCTGAGTACAGATCTGAACACACCATCCTGAGGTTCTTTCACTCAGGCCACCTTCGGAGGTGGTCTGGGACGCATGCGGCCCCATTCTCTTAGCTGTGTGAACGCAAATGTGTTCTGAGCAACAAAGCACCACCTACACAGTTGACATCTCAGAATCACAACAATTTCTACATGAATCAAACATATATTACACTTCTCAAGGACCATACTTGGATTGGTTTGTGGCCACCATCACACTATCAACACTGACCACATAATGACCTAAGTTGGTCAAATCTTTCTTCATATTTTCACACATTTATTAATTTATTCAGCTCCTCCTGATGCCGATACAGACCCACACAAAAATTGTCATCTGACACATTGGTAAAAACAACATAATTTGGTCTTTGCCAGCACAAATGATGAACATATATATTTGTAAATAGAGCTGGGAAGAGAGATCCAATCACAACTGGTCACAGGAGAGACATTTAGGATACATTTTTAACCAGGTGTGAAATCAAAAACTTTAACGCTGATCACTTGTGATCAGATCTTATAGGACGGATGTTAATGATTGCCAACTCAAACTGTTTCATATATAGCATATGAAGCTTCTGCTAATGCTAAATAAGTGGGAATAAGTGGCTTGTTGCTTTGCACATTAGATTGTAAGCACCGACCTATTATTAGGATACAATGTGTAATAAAACACCAGCTTTGCTCTGAAAATGTTGCCCTACACTGCTGGAATGGCCGAGCCGGCGCTCAGGAATCTATTAGCCTCTGTGTAAATGGCTTGTTGCTTTTACACACACCCTCGCTCTGGAGCGCTGCCACTCGCTTTGTAATTAGTGCTGCATTTCTGCCAAGGCACCGCTGGCTCACCCCATGCATGCACTCCCTCATACAAACACCCGCACTCAACAATTAGTGTGTTTTAACTGATAATGAAATTATGTAAATGGAAGGGGAGTCCAGGAGATGCTTGCTTATTCAATTCAAACAGGTCCCGGCACCATTACCATATTTTGAAACATCTGACTTAATTAGGAGGACGAGGAGGGTCGCTGGACCCGGGGAGAGAGACAAAGACTTTTAACGGCATCCATTCGCCTCATAAAGAGGTTATTAAGAGTCGAGGCTGAAGATGGCCACTAATGATGTGTTGGGGAAATTAGGCCGATCAAACATTAAAAGCCGAGGCCCCCTCCTGTGGGCAGAGAAGCAGCCAAATGGGTCAATTAGAGAGGTATTATTTCTCTCTTTCTCGCTCCCTCACTCCCTCACTCAAGAAACAGAAAACAAGTGAAAGCTGATCTGCATAAAGTGTTTATCAAGACAGACACGTCCACTTAGGGGTGATCACGCCGAAATACCTCACCCAGCTCGATGCAAACAAGGGGGGTAGGGGACAAAGTTGGGAGGGGTACGTGCATCTCTGCATGAGTGTGGTTTGTCTTAATTAACAGGGTAATTGTGTCTTTGAACGTGTTCTTGCTCTTGTGTCTTTGAACGTGTTCTTGCGTGTATGTGTGGTTTTTGGCCCTAAGCACACACCATATCTGCATTTGCTTACTGTAGGTGAGATAAAGAATATTTATGTGTGAGTTCACATGCAGCAGGATGTGAAGGTAAGGGCAGAGAAAGCGAGAAACAGAGACTATTAACTGTCCTCAGTCAAGAGCTAATTCAGTATTAACTGCATAATATCCTGGTCATAAATTAGAATAACCAAATTAACGTGCAAAGCACTTGAAATTGCCTAAAATAAAGTGCAGGCATACATCATGGAGGAGGAGGAGGAGGAGAGTAATTTTACTGGCAGAGGGTCTCCCCACTTTAAATTGTCATTTTATCCCTTTGCCGCCAAGTTTTTACCTCACCTCAGAGTGGCATATTCTCAATAAATTGATACGACACAAATGGATTTGAATCTTAGGCAAAGAGATAAATTCTTCAAGCTGGTGCTTTGTTGTGGGTTAAATACACTTTAGATTTGCACTTAACTTCTCCCTTGGCTACTGTTTTTCGCTTTGCTTTCCTTCGAGAGGCAAGAGGATAGGGAGAGTGCGAGGGGTTGGGCGGCATCCGAGGAAGGAAGTGTAATTCTTGCAGAGGGTTTGAAATAAATTAGCTCCTAGCCATTCGGGGTTAGGCTAACATATTAGAATTTTCCATCTGCTTGCTCTAAATCATCTGCGAGTCCGCTCAGCGCAAAGGGCAGACTGCTCATCTCTCAAATCGTAGGACAGATTGCATTACTGAGCAATATACCTTTATTTCCCCCATTTAATCCCAGGCGCGGGGCCAGTCCGTGCACAGCTAGAGATAATAAGACAGAGAGTCATGTATGTGCACAATTACACCCAAAGAAACACACACACAAGGCATGCAGACATTAATAAACCGCATGTTCCACGAGCGGGGTGATGAATGAAAAAGCACACGCAGAGGAATACACCCACACCGCCATCAGGTGTCATTTTTAATCAGCTGATAACGTCTCTGTATTTACCCACTGTTTTGTGTAACAGAGAGTGGTGTCGAAACAGTCTTGACGGATCTGAAACACTTAGTGAAAACCACCCAGACACCACACACACACACACGCACGCGCGCACGTCACTCTTTCTTCTCAAGTAGTTGGTGTCTTGCCCGTCTCTCCCCGTGCATCAGTAATCAGCCTTGATGCTCGCTGCTGTTGTGGCCATTGATTTTTCTGTTCCACATGTGGGTGAAAATTGCACTTTAAGTTACCCTGAGTGTTAAATTAATAATGAAACCGCAAGGGTGCCCTCTCCTGACTTTCAATTAACACCATCAGGATTAGAGGGGCTGGATGGAGGGATGGGAGAGAGAGAGAGATAGAGAGAGAGAAAAAGAGAGAAAGAGAAGAACTATCCATGACACTCATGCACAAGATCTGGGTTTCGATTGTTTCTGTGTCCTTTCCTCATGGGGGTGTAAAAAACAGGGGTGACTCCTCTAAAGCGCAGTCCTCCATCTTTACTGAAAGTTTTTTCGAAAACTATAATCTTTGAAGAAAAAGTAGTTATTCCTGCTGCCAAGAGTGAAAAACAATGCAAACAACTAAGGGTGATCCGATCAGGATTTTTGAGGCCGATCGCGATCAACGATCCTCTGAGGTAGTATCGGACGATAAAGAAACCGATCACGGGGTCTATGGCTTTGTTCACGCCTGATTAACATGCGTCTTATGATCAGATTTCTCCTCGCCGCTCTATATGCAAATAAACACTAAAGGGCTGAATCCTACTCAGAATTTTGTCTGTAAATTTCCATTATCGCTGTCAAGTTGTTCCTTTTTTTTCACACTAAACTCCTGTATCGACCTGTGTCTGTGTCATGTTTCACCTGCTCTGTCAGCAGCTGCAGGGGTGATGCTGCTGCAACTATATGAGCAGGACACACACTTTAACTTCCTCTGACTGTGTGGAAATCTGATGTTTTCACGTCACAGATAGATGACAAAGAAAGGCATTAATACCAGAGAAAGGAGAAATGTGCATCCTGTTCGCACTGCGCAGCGTCCGTCCTGCCGGGCTGTGACAGGCTCACACCCAGGAGTCCCACACAACGTTAGAAGAGGTTACACAACCCGATTAGCCAGAGCACTAGTGATAGAATCCCCCGCTCTATATTCAAATAAACACCTACATCACCCTGTTTGCAAAGATGAAATGTGTTAAAAAGAAGAAAAAGACAAAATGCGTCTCATTTTATCACTACTGAGCCAACACACTGGGACAAAGGCTGACAAGCATTTTTACACAAGGAAAGAATTAACTTCATGGATAACGTTTGTCGTATTTACAAAAAGGCTCAAATAATTTAGAATTAGTTGTAGACAGTGTTTCATAAAGTTTATAGAATTTCTGTTCACTCAACAACTCTCCAAAGTGCACGATTTTGAAGGGAGTCTGGTGATATTTCGGGAAGACAAGCATCTGCTGTTTAAACGTGAGCACGAACACGTCATTTGCATCACATAGAAGCAAATGATGATCAGACATCTGGGACAACTGTCAGACCGACGAAGCCCACGATGCAGCCATTGTCATGTTTAATCGATACTGTGCATCTGCAGCTCTTAACAGAGGTGAGAACAGAAGCAAGATGCCTCACTCGACAATGAAAAAAGTATTCATCATATAAGAGTGAGCCATCTCAATTACTTACTGTTGAGAGTTGCACTTTATGAGTAACAGCCGTTTGTTTTGCCTCATCTGATCGGCTCCTCTGATCTGCAATTATAGAGATCGCCAATCAAACTAATTCGAGGGAATATCGGCTGATACGGAACAGTGGCTGATTAATCGAGCACCCTTACAAACAACAAAAGAGAGCAAAAGCATTTATATGGAGAATATTTGGGGAATAGAGTGAGCGCTGAGGACAGTTATAGAAGAGTGAAGTGAGAGGAGATGGGAAACTACTGGCTCAGAATGAAGAGACATGCGTACTAGAGGTTTCAGTCACTTGTGTTACATTCCCTACATTAAAGAAATGTCACCTGAAGCAAACTATTTTAGGCTTAAGAACAAGGAGTCTCCAATGCGGCCAGCTTACACGCAGATAAACAACACACCAAGACAGAGGAACACAGGTGCCTGCTGGCAGCTTGTCCAGTTCGACACGCACACATTTATACAGTACACGTACACACACGTACACACACGTACGCACGCGTACGCACGCGCACACACACACACACACACACACACACACACACACACACACACACACACACACACACACACACACACACACACACACACACACACACACACACACACACACACACACACACATCCTTCAGACCCTGCCTTCCTGTCTCTCTGTCAAAGGAAGCACCTGCCTGATCGAGCTCTATTTAAGGAAAGTGGGAATATCCAGGAGCCTGTTGAGCCAGCAGATCAGTGTGTGTGTGCACGTGTGTGTTATGACAGTGTGTCTTTTTTGGGGTAACAATACTGTAAGCATAATAGATGACTCAGCCAGTCCGCTTGCCCGACTGTGGCTCAGCCAATCAACACACACGTCACATATACTTCATACTCAGGTATGATGTCATAACGGTTTACTTTACATCCTGACCAGCAGAACCTGAACTCCGCCCCTTGTGAGGTTACTGCCTTATTTCTGTCAGTGATTGAGATTGTGTTTTGTTGAGCATGTCATTCCCACTGGGTCACAGTGTTTTCAGTCACGGTGCTGCAGGATGTTGGAAAACTGCACATCAGTATATGATCCAGATTCACAACACAAGTAAGAAGATGTAGAAGTTGTTTACATGAAGGCTGGCATGAGGATGAAAATGTGCAATATGGGGCAATCGTTAAACAGTTCTGATTGAAGCAGGAAAGCATTTGTTGCCGTGATAATGCAGAGAGGATGTTTTTTTTACTGAAAAATCAAGCCTTTGTATGACAAAATATGTAATTTGGAGATGTCACTTCACAAGGTAGGATGTTGTGGAGAGTATTTTAAACTTGATCAATAATAAAAAAAAAAATAAACCAACCTTTCTCTGGTGGATGATTCCTCTTGGAGGGGGTCAAGCGTTTCTCAAATTTTTACCAAATCACAATGAACGTTATATGTCTAGCTATAGTAATATGATCATCAAAAAGGTATTTTGTTTTGGTTTGTATTTCATGTTTATTGGTATTACTTTGGTTTAGTCTACCAAAGTAAAGGCAGGAAAACGCACCACACACTTTTAACACACTCCCACTCCTTCATTTATTCAGGTGCTTCCTTCATTTTACCTGCGCGTGGTGATGTTTTCAGGAAGTGTTGACTGTGATACTGCAGGTGTCAGAATAGTCACAGAACCAAGAGTTCAGGGTGCACATGCGCGCACACACACACACACACACACACACACACACACACACACACACACACACACACACACACACACACACACACACACACACACACACACACACACACACACACACAGGTGTAAGTGTCATTCTTTAGTTTCAGGACAGCACAATGTGGTCTCAGACCTCTGTCTGTCTATAACGCCTTCCCCTTCCTACTGTGGCATGCACACACATACACACAGACACAAACATAGTCCCAGGTGCTGTGTGTGTGTCTGTTGTTGTTCTCTTGATGTACTCCACAGTCCAGTGTGCTCAGATCATCCCGGCTAATAACTTCCTGCTTCCTGTTTCTGACTCTGCTACTTCCTGCCCACGGAGCCACACACATTCAGGCCCTGAAAACAACACTGACATGTGACAATAAACCTGCAGCCTTTCCTTTCTCTCTTTTATATCTGCACAGAACGCACATCCTTGTGTTGTTGTAATTGAATTATGGACAGAAAAAGATCCTGAAAGTCCATTTAACAGAGGAGGTCACATCCCATGAGTCTGAGCTGTTTACTTTTGGAGTTACATAATGTAAACAAAACTAGGTCACTCTTTATTAAACACATCTTAACATCAACAACAACACGAATAACGCCCTATCTCACAATGTTAAAGAAGTGAAAGAAAATCCTGGGTCTGCCCCCTCAATTGAATCAGCTCCAAAAGTTTCTTCTTTGGCCCAAATACAGCCATTACACAAAAAAATAAAATCAGCTGAGCAGTTTTTGCATAATCCTGCTAAAAGACAACAGCAATGAAAACAAAACCTTGTTGGGGGAGGTAAACATTAATCACACCATAAAATACACCGAAAAGTTACATGGTAAATGGTCTGTATTTATATAGCGCTTCTCTAGTCTTGATGTCCACTCGAAGCACTTTACAGGACCGCTCTACCACTCAGTCACAGCCTTCCCTCACTCCCTTACACACCTATGTACAGTAGCACTGCAGACACTAGAGTGGCAATTGGAAAATAAATGGACCTAATTAAATTCTTCTTTCCCTATTTGCTATGATATAAAAGCATTCACCCTATGGCCATTCAAATATATCATATATCAATATATACTCCATCTTTCCACCAAATTTCACTGAAATCGATTCAGTAGTTTTTGTGTAATCCTGCTGAAAGTCAGACAAACAGCAATGAAATCATAAACTCCTTGGTGGAGGTAATAATTAGCTAACATTATAAACAGAGTGGAAAGATCTATAGTGAAGTTAGCATGCTAACCATCTAGCCCTGTCCCGTCCAGTCTCATAATACAACTTTGAACCTCAAGAGGCAGTTATGAGTCACTGTAGCATCCAGTGTAAACTCAGTACAACACAGACTTTAAGTTACTTTTTGATGTTCCACAAACCCACTGATCCGACATTCATGGTTCAAAGTGAGGAGGGACCAAAAAGTGCATCCGAAGCAGCATGATTCTTTTCTCCCTGCTCTACCATCCAGGTGCCTGAAGCCACAGGAAGTTTACAAAATCTGTGTCCCCACCTCCTTCACCTCGCCCACTCTCACCACTAAGCTCTCTGCCACCTCCTCCTCCTCTTCATCATCCCCACCCATCCTCCCTCTCCTCTGTTTTACTCACCTTCTCTTGTCCTTTGGTCATCCTCTCTCTTATTTCCTCCCGGTCTCCATCCACTGCTTGTCCTATTTTATCAGCACAATTCAACTCACTCAGCTCAATGTAGTCATAGGAAATAACACGACGGTGAGTGAATGTCAGCTTCCTGTTTTACAGTGTTCTGATGCTGGTCAAGGTGAAACCTGTAAACATGGGCAGACGGAGCAGGACACGAACATCAAGGGTTAACCAGAGGTTCACTGGGGCTACACACCACATCCCATGTGTTCATTCGACAATGACGCGGGTTCGTAATTCAACTGAGGCGATCAACCGTCTGTCATTTCCTCCTGCTGTCAGTTGTTTTCCTGTCTTTCTTTCTTGTGGTATGTTAGACAATGAATTAGAAATCGGATTTAGCTCATTTCTTATAAACTGACTCACTTTTAGCAGGTTAGACAGAAGGCAACAAAGAAGGAAGGAGTTGGTCACTGAGTGATAATACACTGCACATTATACAATGCAATTGAAAGGGAGAATCACTGTTAATACCATCAGTGATTTAGGAGGTAATGTGTTCACTGCATGTTCTGACTCTCCTGTCAACGCCTGGCTGCTCTCACAACATTCACTAATGAGTGAGTGACATCTGCTGGGGGCCTGTGTGACAGAGCGCTGTCACCCTGCCTGACACTGGGAAAACACGTCTGTTCAGCCGTCCTTCCTCCTACGACTGCAGCAGGCAGCGTGATATATTAAAAGGGGGTCATTTTTCTGCTGAGGAGTCAGATAAATAAATGCAGCAATAATAAGAAGAATCATAAAAGTTATAACAAGAGAAATTTCCTTAATTTCAACTATTTACTAATTACTGTCTGTATGTGGAACGTATATCTCGTGATCCATCTAATCTGCGTCACACTTGGCAGGTGTATTATAAATGGCAAAGGTAAGTGCAGTGCCATTTTTGGTACGATTTGGACACTCTGAAAAAAAAAAAAAAGGATTAAACAGGTGACCAGTGTTCTGTAGCAGTCAGTGGGTTGTGGGGCAGTGTGCCTGCAGTACGAGGACCGTGTTGAACATGTCTTCCTCTACTTACTCTGATAAACTGCAGCAGCGGTCGGTAAAAGCCGTGGGTCAAAATCACCACAAGATCATTTTGATGATTGGATTATTTTTATCTCATACACAGACAGACTGATTCCCGACTGCAGATTTCTGTCACGGCAACAACATCCACAGAATCACTTCCTGTTTGGCCATTTGTCTTCAAAGTAAAAACATGACGTTGATTTTGCTGCTGCAATCCTTTATACTGAGCGGAATTACAGAGCTATTTTTCTATAAAGTTGTGAACTTGGCTCTGAAGATTGTGTCCGTTGCTTTACAGACCTCTGAAATAGCCGACATGTGATGTATGAAAAAAACCAGGTATGATGAACACAAAGGTTTCTCACTTCACTCTGCACCATAGACTGTTTATAAAAAAGCTCTGCACACAACGTCCTGCACACAAACAATAAAAAGTGACAGTTTATTGTAGAACTGTTTGAGGAGAAGTCACTAATGACAAGGAATAATTCGGAAGTAGCTCCAGAGCATCAACACAGGACAAGAGAGCAGAACATTCCAAACAGGCAGGTTTCAAACAGGCACTGCCATACTTGTTTCTAATTGGTTAGACAGTAGGAGTTCCTTACAGCTTGCTCTGTATATTACTGACACCTGGTGTGAGACATCTCCTTCACCCATCTCGCTCATAAAGCTGCAGAGCTTCTGCTTGCATCAGCACTCAACCTCATAACAATTTGTGAGCAGTGGATTATGAGCTTCTTCTGCATAGTAAGACTCCCACCGGTGTCCTGACACCAGACATCTCCTCATTCTCGCTCCTTTCACAAATCGCCAATTGATGGGTGACACATCTCCCGCATAGTGAAAGTTTTGATAAGTTACTGTAAAATTGTACAAATTTCCAGTGCTTTATGCTTCACCGTGTGTCCCTCGGAAATAAATGGTTTCCTGGGGAGAAGTCTCTGTCTCTCCAGACAGCGTGCCGCAAGTAGAGATTCAAAAGGACATGAAAGCCAGCACATAAAAAGTGAGCTCTCCTCTGAGAAGATAATTCACGACACTTTTTAACACTGATTCTCCAACAGATTTCTTTTGTGTCATCCACCATAACTGGACATAATTCAACCTCTTAAAGAGGTGAAGCTCACACTTCTCTTGTTTTTGATTAAATCCATTCCTTTTAATCCATCCATCAGTTTTCAAGCCGTCCAGTGCTTTTACTTTTACAATCATTTTTAAACACTTACTTTCAAGGTGACCACAGAATTATCTTGACAGCAACAATGCAGCTCTTATGTCTCCTGCTGAAGTTTCATTGAGCAAGACACTAAATTCCTCTGCAGCTAACCCTGACCTGTGATCACACTAAGGAGGAGAGGATAATTTAGCTACTGAGATCAGTAATAAAATCACATTATTATGATTCAACCCTGGTTGATTTATGTTGCAAAAGTGTTGATACATAGAAAGCAGCTGAACTCTGCAGTGTTATTACAATTCTGTAATTCAAATGAAGTTTCTGCTGCTATGCTCTCATCCCATTCTTTAAATTTCACACAGTGCAAAGCTCTGTTAAATGTCATTCTGTAAATAAAGGTCCGCACCCGTCCTCCCACTGCCTTTTAAAACCATGAGGGAGAGCTGTGGGGAGGATGAGAGACGGTGGTGAGATGGGGCAAAGGGTTTGGAGAGGAGAGACAGATGGGGAGGAGTAAAGAGGAAAGATTTAAGGTAGCAGGAATAATGTATGATATCAATGAACAGTTTTGAGCTTCTAAATTACAGCACGAGTTATATTTTTAGTCCAAAATCACATAAAAAGCACAAAGTGGCTGATCACACTGTAGGAGAGAGCTGAAGTTGTGCCTTGAACCTGTTCTCACCAGGCCCATGTGCACAGGTTCCCAGTGGAGGCTTCTCCCTGCTGCAAACACCTGTAGCTTATCCAGAGTTTACACTGAAAGACTAAAGACTATGATCCAAACAGGAAGGACAATATCAACACCTGTAGATATATTCTATCCTACAGGAGCTACGCCACAAAGCAACAGGAAACAGCAGAACATCAGTACTAACAGCTACAAAACACAGCCAGTTAAACTGCCGCCAACATGTGGAGCAGCAACAGAAATAAAATACAGTAGTCCCAATGCTGATCTTGATAAAATGTTAAAAGAAGCAGTTGTCAGTTCAGTAAAATAGTAACGTATTGTTATAAAACACGGTGGCTCACCATAACACACCATGTCTGTGTCTATGAACTTACTCTGGTTGAAGAGCTTAACAGGATATCATCAGACAGACAGAGTTTACTATGGTTATGTTCTCCTATTCAGAACTTATTCTCTGACTATTTAACAGGGATCAACCTGTCGTCCCAGCATCCTGTGATGAATCAATTCACTTTATTTCATCAAAATATATGAATGTATATGTAACTCCCTCCCATTCTTAACAGCCAGGTCTGAGTGGTGGAAATAAAGGTGAATGTTGAGACTGATAACTGGAGACCTACCTGTCCTCCTCCTGGAGAGAAGATGATGACGGTGGGTCAGTGATGATGACGAAGAGGTTGAAGGTGTCTCAGAGAAGATGATGAAGATGAGGGTGGGTCAGTAGAACAGGTGAGGGTCTCAGTGTAGATGATGAAGATGAGGGTGGCTCAGTAGAACAGGTGAGGGTCTCAGTGTAGATGATGAAGATGAGGGTGGGTCAGTAGAACAGGTGAGGGTCTCAGTGTAGATGATGAAGATGAGGGTGGGTCAGTGGAACAGGTGAGGTCTCAGTGATGATGATGAAGATGAGGGTGGCTCAGTAGAACAGGTGAGGGTCTCAGTGAAGATGATGAAGATGAGGCTGGCTCAGAAGAACAGGTGAGGGTCTCAGTGAAGATGATGAAGATGAGGGTGGCTCAGTAGAACAGGTGAGGGTCTCAGTGTAGATGATGAAGATGAGGGTGGGTCAGTAGAACAGGTGAGGGTCTCAGTGAAGATGATGAAGATGAGGGTGGCTCAGTAGAACAGGTGAGGGTCTCAGTGTAGATGATGAAGATGAGGGTGGGTCAGTAGAACAGGTGAGGGTCTCAGTGTAGATGATGAAGATGAGGGTGGGTCAGTAGAACAGGTGAGGGTCTCAGTGAAGATGATGAAGATGAGGGTGGCTCAGTAGAACAGGTGAGGGTCTCAGTGTAGATGATGAAGATGAGGGTGGCTCAGTAGAACAGGTGAGGGTCTCAGTGAAGATGATGAAGATGAGGGTGGGTCAGTAGAACAGGTGAGGGTCTCAGTGTAGATGATGAAGATGAGGGTGGCTCAGTAGAACAGGTGAGGGTCTCAGTGAAGATGATGAAGATGAGGGTGGGTCAGTAGAACAGGTGAGGGTCTCAGTGAAGATGATGAAGATGAGGGTGGCTCAGTAGAACAGGTGAGGGTCTCAGTGAAGATGATGAAGATGAGGGTGGGTCAGTAGAACAGGTGAGGGTCTCAGTGTAGATGATGAAGATGAGGGTGGGTCAGTAGAACAGGTGAGGGTCTCAGGTCTGTTTCTCTGCTTCGTGATGACGTCCAGCTCAACTCACGTGATCAGCTGCTCTCGCGTTACTTTCCTCCTGCTCCGCGCCGTTAGCATCCTCCTCTCGGGCTCTTTGCTAATTCTGCTAACAGCTTGTAACAAGCTGACTTCATGAAATAAAGTTACGTTTTTCTGGATTCCTGTTCCTTTGGCATCATTACAAATCTTCTTCTGTCTCTTCGCTGCTCCAGAGTTAGTTTTCCACAAAGTTTTCCGGAGCATCTCTCTCTCTCTCTCTGCAGGTGTGTCGCTCAGCTTCGACCACGTGACCTGCCCTGTCATCAAAAAGATTCATACGCAGCAAAACAACCCTTATTTGTTGGCGTGTTAAAAGTAACACAGCGCATATTGGTTCGTTTTTCAACACTTATTCGTAGTTATTTTATTTATTTTATTTCATAAAATACATAAAAAGTTATGCTAGGAAGAAGCTGCAGTTGAGGGCATGGGGTTTGGCCGCCCCCTAGAGGTCGGAGGTCGGAGGCCCACAAGTGACCCGGTGGAAAATCCGGGCTTGATTCTCAAATACTTAAAAAATCTAAGAAAAAGGAATGAACTCTGCACTGGTCAAAGTCATGAATTAGTGTTCAGTACAATAAAACATTTATTTGTATTCATATGTCCACAAAAAACGATCTCCTTCTTTACATGTAATTTAACTGGAAGGACTCTGCTGGTGGTTTCACATGATATTACGTACCTTAATCATTTCCATATCATATCATATCATAGTTTAACACTGATTTCTTACCCATCATGCAGCCATTAATATCTTTATATGTCACAGTATGAAAAGTAAACCATCTTATGACATATGTCCCATTCATAGGTTTGTCAGTTTAATTTTTTTAAAACTACAAATATTCTGATGCAGAGTTTGAAAGTTGTTTTGATGTTGTTCCTTTTGTTTTAGAAGTATAAATAAAATAAGTTTAGCACAAGATGACATTTTGACTACAGTCTGACCAAAACTTAATGTTTCAGGCTGACACCAATATTGATAATAGGGAGTTAAAAATATATCTGTCTAATTTGTTATGTGTCAGTTTTAATTCATCAACGTAAACAAATACGATGAAGAACCACTTTGATACAGATCCTCTGAATTATTCTTTTAAACAATTGTTCAAACACTGCCAGTTATTCATGTATTCGTTTATTTCCTGGTTTTTGTGCTCTGTCTATATTTGTCCTTGTTTGGTTTCCTGCTCCTGACTTGGTGCATTCCTGGCTGGATGTGACCTCCGGCTTCTTGATCGGCCGTCTTTATACCTTAATCAAGACCTCAAGTCACAATACCAGCCGATCAGCTAAACTCTGCAATATCATCCCTCTACCTGCAGTAAGATGCACTTCTCTTGTTACCTTGCCTGTCTGCCTGGACCTATAACCATTTTTTTTGGTCTTTTTCCTGCTCCTAGGATCACAATATCCAGCCACACCCATGATACAGCTTCCCATTGTGGATCTGGCTGTGACCTTTCATGCCCTATTTTTTATCGCAACTTCCCCATACTAACGGACCAACATATACACCAACCTTTATTTATCTATAGCAATAACCTGCAGATGCTAATTTTGAAGCATACATTCTGAGATTCACCATTCGCAAGCTATTTACTCAGAAAATCTCAGAAACAAGGACTAAGAATAGAGGCAAGAAAACACAACTGTCATGAAAAAGATGTTCTGAATCTGTCTGAATGGTCTCTGGTAGCCTGCTTTTAAATCTTGGATGTCAGAGCATCCTTGAATGCACCATCGGGAGATTTCATTTAATTATTGAAAGTGCCTCACCACACAATGATGAAGTAATGGTCACTGCTCTGGATTATCTCATCATCAAGATTTTCCTATACAAAATCAGAAAAAAATGAATTTGGCCACTGTAGAAATTGGTTGAATCTGTATGCAATGTTTTGGAAAATATTCCAGAATAATGGGAAACGTGATTGTGAAATGTAAGGGCTAAAACATAGAAAATCAGCTGCTCAATCCCTAATTAGTCTTCAGGTTAATGGTCACAAAAATCTACTCAATACATAAACAGCCAACAACTAACTTTTAACCCTGGTTGGAAAAACACCAACATGTACGTTTTCATGCAGCAGCTCAAATAAGTTTGCCCGAGACTCAGCTGACTCAATTCCTAAAATGCAAAACAGGCGAGACACTGAGATAGAAAATGAGCAGGGCTGGAGGTGAGGTGATTGGGGAGGGCTTGTTTTGCTTCCCCCGGTCCTCCCTCCTGACATACACGCTGAACACAAATATCATTCATTAACAGTAATGTGCCATCTTAACGCTGATGGATGGGGCACAGGCCCACACACACACCCACACACACATGCACCGAGCTACAAAACACACGGAGACAATTTAAAGACGGACCTGCTGGGAAGCTGGGATGGCTGACTATCAGTCACACACACACACACACACATACACATGCATATACACGCATGCACACAGTCGTACACTCAGAAGCCTGGAGCTCAGGTGTCAGGCCTGCACGCTGCAAATGAAGACATTTCCCACAGCTGGCAACCTCTGATGGCTCTATGATTCCTCTGCCGCTCACTAGCACTCCTCAGAGGAAACGAGATGAGAAAGAGAGGAAAGAGTGACCAGCACAGGCAGAGAGAAACAGAGACTCAGGGACCCAAAGAAAGAGAGTTTTTAAGCCTCAAGTAAGGTAAATCCAGAGATGCTTGTGCTGTCCGGATCTGTATTTACACTAATAACTCAATATTGCTTTATTTTTGAGACAGTATTTCAGGTGCCATGATCAAACCAAGCAGCTTAATTGAGAATTTGAAGCATTTTACATACATATGCTGAAACTCAGTTCAGGTGTAGAAGGTTTTGGTTTGTCTACGAAGGTTTCTGTAGAACGAGAAGACCCTGCAGGATGAGATAAAATGAGATGGTCTGGTCCACGGAGGTTTTTCTTTTTGTGCACCAGCTTGTTCCACTCTTAGCATCGTTAGCTATTTGACCGGCTTTCACTAGCATACTGTCGCTAGTTTGTCTGCTTTATCACCAGCGCACAATGAATCCTGCGATAAGTTGGCCCAAACAGCAGTAACCTGTTAGATCCTTTGTTGCTCGGGGATGGAAGGATATATGTTATGGCTGCATTCGAAGGAGCCTTGGAATATGGACAGTCCAGTTGCTCCGCTGTGACCCAACCGGTTTTCAAATACAGCCTCCGAAGGAAGCTGCCACTTAGGGAAGTGATGTCAAAACATCCAGGTTCCGATCCTGAAAATAGCAAAAGAAACTAAATATATCAAATAATGCAAGTTACTAACACAGACACAACACCACCAGAACATAATCTAGTAGTTGTGTTTTTTTAGCGGGCTTCTTTAAAGATCAATTTCCAAAAGACCAAGACCTTCGTAAACAGATTATCCAGATATGTCTGTGTGAGAAGTTGCAAGACATTACAATCAATAGTAGTAGCCAGTGGCACGAATGTTGTGTTCATCGATTACAACCAAGGGAGGGACTGGGACATAAAGCCAGCACTTTAAATTGAACTAGAAAAGCCTACAGCTAATCCTTAACACTGAGGGGGTTGTCGTAGGGTTCTCACAAGAGAACATTGCACTTAAAAAAAAGTTGAACACAGACAATTGTGCAGAAGAGTTCAAAGTTTCTGCCATTTAATCAAAACAAAATGAGCAGGACGTGCAACAATGGCTCCCAAATAAAAGGCTCATGAATGCTGAATGAAGTTAAATGGAGCGGTGCAGGGGTTGTCAGGAGAATTACTTCATATTATTATTTAGACAAATGACAGCCAAGGACTCATCCTGTTCTTAACCTGCCTGTTCTCTTGTCCTCTGTTGATGCTCTGGAGCTGCTTCAGTATTAGTCCTCCTCAAACAGTTCTACAATAAACTGTCACTTTTTATAGTTTGTGTGCAGGACGTTGGGTGCAAAGTGAAGTCAGACAACTTTGTGTTCATCCTACCTGGTTTATCTGCTGTGAAGATTTTATAGTCAATGTTTTTAATAAAGTAAAACTGAAATTGCTATTCATGTATGAGGTTTATACATACTTTTGAATGATTTACTTAATTGCAGTTATTTTTTAAATGTTGCATGTCGCTTGTCGCTTATTTCAGAGGTCTGTTAAGCAACCAACAAAATCTTCAGACCCATGTTCTCAACTTTTTAAAATGAGATCTCTGCAAATCCACTCATTATAAAGCATTGCAGGAACAAAACAAACTTTGGGCTTTTAATTTGAAGACAAATTGCCAAACAGGCAGGGATTCTGTGAATGTTGTGGCCATGACGGAGATCAGCACTCGTCAGTCCATCTGTGTCTGTGTCAGTCCGATACTGTATAATGAACTAAACATATTCAAATGATCAAAGTGATCTGGAGGTGATTTTGACCCATGCTTTGTCCCAGTTGTTGACCACTGCTGTAGTTTATCTGAGGACGAAGACACACTCACACTGACGGCTAGAAAGCACTTGTGGCCTGTTTAATAACTTTTTTATATATAATATTGAATATATTGAGTGTCCAAATCGCACACAACACTTGCCACTGCACTTTCTCGAAAAATGTGTAATGCACATGCCAAGTGTGAAGGCGATAACATGATAGAGTAATGCATTCCAATAACAGACAGACCAGCAGACGTTTGTGGAATTCTTGTTCAAATCAAACAATAGACCATATACATGATATGCACATAAAATGTATTGAGGCTAGAACTTCTGACTTACTCAGACACTAAGTACGTATCATTAAAGGGATATAACAAATCTTCACTGAAACATAATCCCTTATTAAAATACTTGTTACTCATCGTACAACACAAGTTTAAACCAAAACAGGCTGACAAACAGAACCTCTGCACAGGCTACAAACTAACACAAACAACACACTGCCAAGTAGGCGAGTTGACAGCACCTTGTTAGAGTAAAAATAAGGAATTCTGAATTATGTGGGGACAAGTCCCATCCATGGTGCTGAGTGTCTGTGTGCACACCTCACCATGACAAACTTTACTTCTGACTGCAAAACACAAACAGACACATTCAGGCAAACAAGGTACATTTTACTCATTACAAGCAGCACAGCCACTGTGAGCAGTGCCTGCAGAGAGTCGTGCACACCCCACGTGTTTGTTTCAACATGTGAAGCTCTCCGTCCTTCACGGCAGGGAAGAAGTTGGGGGAACAATGGGAAATCATTTCTCACTAGATTAGAGGCGACCAAAGACAAGTCCATCTCAGGTGAGTGTCCACAGGTGTCCTGACTCCATCCTCTGTGCCTCGCCTCAGTTTCCTTTCTCAGTCACTAAAGAAAAGTTGATTACTCTGGGTTCCCTGGTGTGATTTCAGCAGCTTCCCTTCACAATTTCATTTTCCCGAGATTTCTGTCCGTTTCACTTCTGCATGTGTAGGCAGGCATCCCATCGTTTACCCTCACAGTGACTAGCATTTACCAGAGTTTGCAGCCTAGAGAGACGAGGCTAATTTGAGGAAAGTCAATCAAAACTGGGAGAAAGATACAAAAACAGTTCATTTTGAATGCCATAGAAAATGTGTTATTTTATTTTATTAAGTAGAATTGGTAGCTTGAATGACAAGAGTAGAGTTTTTTTCATAATTTAATTTACTGGGTTAGCTGTTTATTTCATCTGGAGGGTGCGACAGGGGTTTGACTGTTCTTTGACATTAGATTATATTTGTAATCGTTGTCAAACTTTACTAAAACCAGGGGGGGGTTCAAATTATTATTATTATATATCATACATCATGTTGCAATTACGAATCTTTATGGTGAATCTAAAGTTGCATTGAATGTAATTGGTTGTTGATTTCAAAATAATTATAATGAGGAACCTCTGATTTCTCTTAACATCTATGTTTTCTTTGCAGTGCAAGCAAACCAGACAAATGTGGAAGCCTTGTGTTGAACCTAGCTAAACGTAGTTAAACCTAACAAAACTTTAATAGATGCTCAACATAAATCTGTCCTGCCTTGTTGATGGTTCACAAAACTAAATTGCAAATGTTTTCTCACAAAACAACTGTGACAGTCAGTTGTCTCTATGCAGTTGAGATACATTGCCATTAACTATAGAGACATATCGCTTCAATGGTCTACTGATACACAGTATCCTTAACCCTCTGTGACCAACTCTGCAGAAAACTCTGTCCGAAAACCATCTTGAGTCAGATTTGTCCAGTAACTTCAAGTCGTGACCATTGGAATCTTTCCCATTTCTGACATTCCTCCTTTTTTAAGACAGTGAAGAAACAGTTCATGGAAAGAAAACCTAGCAACATAAGTAACAATAACAACAAATACATAGAGTTAAAACACAAGCTACTAAAACCCAAACAATGGTCTCAGTTGTTTTTGTCTCAGTTGGTCCCAATTAGCAACTTGACAATGACATATTACGACACATATATTTGAAATACCTCATTAATATATAGTCTGTAAATTATACAACGAAGTCTGTTTTTTCAATCTCATGTGAGTGCAAAATAAATAAAATAATGAATAAATAAATTATCATTTGCCTGCCTTTGCCAAGGATATGCCAATGAGGTTACCGGTCAGTTCTCCCAGTTTGCCTAATACATTTTCTCAATTTGATCCCTGGTCCAACATCCCATCACCTGCTGGCTATTCTCATGATAATATTAAGAGATGAAAGAGAGAGAGAGAGAGAGAGAGAGAGAGAGAGAGAGAGAGAGAGAGAGAGATTCAAATGATGGTATTAGAGGTGAGGAATGGTTAGAGAGATGGCTGCTGTCACCGTTATGCGTCCATGACACCTCAATGTGCAATAGTCATTTGTGTGCGTGTGTGTGTGCGTGTGTGTGTGTGTGTGTGTGTGTGTGTGTGTGTGTGTGTGTGTGTGTGTGTGTGTGTGTGTGTGTGTGGCAATATGAGAATTGATGCTGGGCGCTGACCTTCCCTGCCCCTCTCATTTCCATTCAGCCATTTTAGTTCTTTTCGGAGTCGACGGAGCCATTGTGGCTCAACCGGGGAGCAGTTTGTCCTCATTAGAACTGTTCTGAATGAAACTGGAGAACAAAGCATGGTGGGTATAAAATTTTGATACAACTGAGGAAAGGAGAGGAGAGAAGAGAAGAGAAGAGAAGAGAAGAGAAGAGAAGAGAAGAGAGAACAGAAGAGATTTTTCTTGTCATTTATCAACTTACAGTTAATTAGTGTTTACGTTTTTAATAACCACCCCATATGGACAAATTAAAAATGTAACAAGGTTGTGATTTATGATGAGTAGAAAAGGATGCCAATAAATAAATCATCAGTCTTATTTCCAAGTGCTTCTTACTTTGTAAAATACTAAAGATGTGACACGAGCATCTGTTTATATGTACAGCATCAGTAGCCTCTGTGATATGTGAGATACAGTGAGCATTATCATACGGCGCAAATGTCTTGATATATAAGTGCACGCTGCCACGCTGGCGTTATGGTTATGGATTAGGCACATTCCATAAGTGCGGGATTGTGCTGTGAGCGAGGCAGAGATGTATCGTCCATATAAAAACTGCTTCTGTGATGTAGTTAATCATTTATTCAGCTAGCTTCTTCATTCCTTTAACACCCAACACTTATGCAGGACCATATTTTCCCAGGCAAAATGTTTCAAGAGCCACTTCCTCCTCAGCATCTGCTTGCATCATCTCTTTTTTCTCATCGCCATTTTCATTTTCTAGTTCCGTTTTCTCGTCTTTGTGATGGGATTTGATTTTACTCCATGTTCTCTCTGCAGAGCCTTCCCCTTTCTCTTCTTTTAGCCATCACCGGCTTTTGTCTCTCTATCGTTTCTGAGCTGCTTCATTGACAGACGGGCAACAATCAGGCTTTTTACTGGAACCAGTCGTGTAGAATGAGGAACCGCTTCCTCATTACACCCGTCAAAGGTTGTTATACAGTGTTGGAGGAAAAAAACACAACCGGACACACTGGCACGGTGGACTGAGAGGCTGGAGACAAATGGTGACAGATTTGTCCAGTGAGTCCAGTCTGTGTCAACTGCAACCATTGGTGATGGGCATTCAATGTTTGTGTGTGTGTGTGTGTGTGTGTGTGTGTGTGTGTGTGTGTGTGTGTGTGTGTGTGTGTGTGTGTGTGTGTGTTTGTGTGTGTGTGTGTTTGCTACTCAAAGATCTTGGTGTTCTTCATTGTCTTCTCTGTAATGGCACCAGATGAAATGAAAGGCCTACAAACAAAAGAATCATACAACAAAAAAAGATATAAATATAAATATAATCTTTACCATTGTTAGACTATGCTATCAGATAAAAAGTGAAACTGTTCAGCTGTTTACATTGTTATTATTATATTATGTAATAGTTGCTGTCAGTGCGAGGCTATAACCAAAGTGTTGACACTAGTATCTTGCTAGTAACTTTCATTTTGAAAGTAAGAACAACATGAAGGAAACATGCTGGACATATAACTTCGATCAACATTTTCTTCATGAACTATACAAACCATGTACACTCCCTCTGAGATAATGTGATGATGCAGGACAGGATCCAGTTTTGGATTAGTCTTGTAAAAACTGATATTAACTGGGACATTTTGAAAATGTATTCGTGATGCTCAACATAAATCTGTCCTGACATAAAGAAGATGGCCTTGTTGATGTTTCATAAACCTAAATTGCAAATGTTTTCTCACAAAAATAACTGTGACTTGAAGCCAAAATTCAGAGACAGTCAGTTGGCTCTATGCAGTTGAGATACATTGCCATTAACCACAGAGACATATCACTTCAATGGTCTCCTGATGGAGAAAAGCTGCTGTTTGTTGTGTGACCTAGATGAGATTTCATTTTCTCCTTTACTGCTAATTCAATGCTTATTCAAGCCCTGTGGTCTATAACAAGATTGTAAAAACCATGTGTGAAAAACAGAAAGCAAATCTGCCTGTGGGGTTACAGCTTGAAAATCATTTTAATGCAACTTTACAAACTTTAAATCTGCTACAAATTAATATGTTGGATCACATGCTGTTTGTTATGTGAAAGGAATCATCACAATTATTATCAGTTATTACAATGAATCATCAATTTTCACAGCGTATTTACTGATTTTGGCTTGTGGTTAAGATGAAATAGACAAAAACAAAAAACAAAAAAAACAGGATAAACCCTGTATAGAGCTACCTGTCAGGGACTAACGGGGAAAGAGAAAAGCTAGCAACAGTCTGGTGAACGTGTAGAGGAGCATTTAGCAGCTAAATATTTCTCTCAGCGGGCGGTGGAGACCAAAGTAAAAGCCAAAAGGAGAAATAATAATGGAGAGGCCAAAAAACACAACTCTAAATGAATGATAATGTTGATAATGATAACTGTCTGCATTTGTTTAGTTTTGTAAATGAGCAACTACTTAGTAAACTTTAAAGGTGATGATGCGTCTTTGTTATGTCCAAAGCTTGTTTCTTTGCCCCAAAGTCTCCCAAAATAATATTTTTTAATTACATTTTTAGAACTTTAGCCACTAATTAAGCAGGATGTAAACACTAGATATCAACAGTGGGGATATGACAGGAACCAAATGAGAGAGAGATGCAACAAAATGAAATCAATCAGTAGTCATTAGAGGGTAATGTCAGCAGCAGGCTGAGCTCGGAGCCCTTCTCCACTGTACTGACATCATCCTCAGATCACTGAGGGATCCACCTCATTTCACCATGGTTTCCACTCACTAACACGACCTGCAACATTCTGAAAAGGTGAAAACGACATTTAAAACAAGGGGAAATGATATGCAGTGATTGTCATGTCCCCCTGTTCACCACATTATTTAGTCCTCCTGCTTTGTCCTGGCTTCACCTCCCTGCAGGCTAAACACACTCACACACTCCTATCCCCTGCATTGCAATTTATGAAAATCATCTTTGTAATATTCAGCCAGAGCTTGTCTTCCAGCTGCATATATATTTATATATAACAACCTTATTAAATCAGTTCAAAGTGGGATGATCCCATGATTACATTGAAGTGGGGAGAAGGGAAAGGGAGAGGGGGAAAAGGCGAAAGGGGGGACAGGGAAGAAAAATCAATGCCGCCCGGTAATTGCATATTACAGCGTTATTTTGCGCATTGATATTGATAATACGTATGTTTACATTTGCTGTGATTAAAATCAATGCTGTAAAGTGAGTTATGACAGCACGGCCTGATGGGACGGCTTTATGGCTGAGAGGGACTAATGAGGTGGTTGATGGGAAGGAAGGATTTCCTCCATCCATCTCTCCGCTGGATACTTCCTGTGAGGGACCGAGGGACCGATGCACGCTGACTGTCGCCTGGAAAACGCCGCGCAGGACCCGTTTTTAATCTCAACATTTTTCCCTCAAAATGTTTTGAAGATCCTGTCAGTAGGGGAAACACAGTCTCACTCGTGTTCACTGGTTTTCTCAGGCGACTGAAAACAGCAAACTAATGTTTTATTTTAAGATCCAGAGTACCCATTTAAAGGGGCAATTTACCAAAAAGAATCCAAGGGGATTGTCTGACATTTTCATATGTGTCACCTCACAGCAAGAAGGTTCCCAGTTCGAATCCTGTTTCGGCCAAGGTCTTTCTGTGTGGAGTTTGCATGTTCTCATTGTGTCTGTGTGGATTTTGTACCCCCACTTCCACCCGCAGTCCAAAGACAAGCAGACTGGGTTAGGTTAATTGGAGACTCTAAAGCCCCTTCTCCATTGGTCAAAAAACCACTATCATCTGACTTTTGTGTGCAATGGGAATGGATTCAATCAGCATTCACTCCCGAAGCAAAGGACTCTGCAGTAGACACTGGTTTTAATCAGCTCGGTCTCGCACATACCGCCTAATTTTGGTGTAAAAGAGGAATCAATTCACCGTACGTGTGAGTGTGAATGGTTTTTATTCTCTGTATTTTCGCCAGGCAATACACTGGTGACCTGTTCAGGGTGTACCCCACCTCTCGCCCAATATCAGCTCCCCCAGTGACCATCAAAGGATAAGCGGTATAGATAATGGACGGATTGGATGAATGGATGGATGGATGGATGAATGGATGGATGAATGGATGGATGGATGGATGGATGAATGGATGAATGGATGAATGGATGGATGGATGGATGGATGGATGGATGCAAAAACCTGCAATAAATGGTTCAAACGAGATAAAACAGTACAACATATCTTTATTATTTTTGTCTTTCTAGATACATGTGGCAGGCATGTATAGAAGTCTTGCACTAAACCTGTACTTTAATTTTCAAAATGGAGTTCCCTCCCCCTCTCTTTATCTCTCCCCTCCCTCTAACCAGCTAATGTCACTCTACCCGTAGCTTGAGTCCGGTACGCTTGCTAACGCTGTTATGTGGCTCTTTACATTAGAAATTTTACTCTGGCTGCTAATGTGGGCTCGATGTTCTTGGCATCAGGTGCCTCCACTAAGTGTGTAACTCCTCCATTGTGTAAATGCTTTAGAAGGGTGTTTTTGAAACAAGAGCCACCGGTGGGAAGCGCAGCACAGCACAACAAATGCACAGCGCGTGGCGTGTTCGCATCTGACAAACACACACAGACCGACATGAGTGGATGTGTGTACAGTAACCGCAGCTTCTTTGGAAACCACAGAAAGCCATCTGTGATGACAGAGTCCTGTAAGTGCTATCAGATATACACACCGTAAGTACATTTATGCCCCGGCTGTGTTTTCACTGGTCTCTTTCAATCGCTTTAACACACACAAATCAGGTTTAGACTGAGGTTAAATTATTTATTTCCTGAAGTCAATTCTCACTTTCAGCTGCTGTCGTTTATCTCAGAATTTGAGTAAAATGGGTTAAATTGATCACCAGTGAAAACAAAGCACAGAGGTCACTAATGGAGGAAGCTTCAGACAACAAGGTGTTAAAGCGTCATGTTTTCAGACGGGCCAGATGGTTGTTTAATGGCTCTGGGAACTCACTCCCGACTGAGACTAATATGCATTTACAGACGCTTGTACAGGAACCTGCCACAAATATGGTTTGGTTTCCACAAACAAGTCAAAACAGTCCACGTATCAAAGTACCACAGAGTGTGTGTGTGTGTGTGTGTGTGTGTGTGTTTGTAAATGATCAACACATTTGTCCATAGACTGAGGTTTGGGGAGGAGGGAAGCACTTCCAGTCTCGGTGTTGCATAATAGGGACACAACCCCTGTCCATTAAGTCAAATTCATGGAAATTGCTTTCATCACAGATGGAGAGAGGGGGGAGGAGGGGAGGGGAGGGTAGGAAGGGGGTGTAAGAGAGAGAGAGAGAGAGAGAGAGAGAGAGAGAGAGAGAGAGAGGAAGACAAAGAAGAGGAAAGAAGCAGTTATGAGATGAACAGAAACACAGGTGTACAGTAGAAGGGAAGTCGAAGTGGAGTCATCCCCCATCAGCCCCCACTTCCAGATTTCAGGTTTCGGGCCCCTGTGCGGCCGAGGCTCTAACTTTAATTAAAAGTTTCTGCAGGAGAGGTGACCCATCGGTGTCAGGGTGAGGCAGAGAGCAACGATGGAGTGATTAAAGGAAGGAAAGAATTTCATCTCAATATGTGTATGTGTGTGTGTGTGTGTGTGTGTGTGTGTGTGTGTGTGTGTGTGTGTGTGTGTGTGTGTGTGTGTGTGTGTGTGTGTGTATACCTCCAGCTGCTACAGTGTAATAGACCATTATTTGTTTGGACGACTGACACCTTCTGAGTTTAAGTATTTATTCCTTGATTATTAGAGACTTGTTTCACCTGTCATTTAAGAACCATTTTTCCTGCTTCGGTTTTCCTTTTTATTTCCTTTTCAGTTGGGTTCCTCCATCTGTTTCCCTTTAAGAGCCCTCCAGGTGGACATTATCCCGCTGCACTTCCCTGGTGCACCTTCACTGTGAAACATCTGTAGGAAGTGTTTATCAACAGCAGGTTGACATCCGAAAAAATAGAATCACCATTGTAACGTCTCAAAGGCTGCACAGAAAACCAGGCTCATAGAAACCCCAGGCCTCTGTCACAGGATCCTTCATGGCGTTATGGTCACACCTTCTCCTCTCTGATCTGATCTCTTCATGTTCCAATGTACGGTTGATGCCGTTTGCTGTGAATTCAACCGTTTCTCTCTGTGCTTCATTGTTGTCTCGACTAATTCAGTATAATGAACATTTCCAGACCACTAAACTCATTAGTACAACATTGATCCTGCTGTGCTGTCTTTTTCTCATTGAAAAGAGCACTTCTTGCACAAACATTTCACATTAAATTCCTTCCAGACGACACAATCCCTCATAAGAAGGATTTTAATGGATCTGCAGGGATACGTTTTTTTTAAAGTTTTTTAAAGCAAAATAGATGCAATTGGAATTAATGAATGTATTAACCACTACTCAAATTGTTATGTACTTGGACTTCAGAAACAACTGGCCTGTATTTTTTATTCCAGCTACTCGACTTGTCCATTGTTTGAATACTGGCCTTTATTTGTATGGTGGCTTGAAAAATTTAAAATCTGACAAAAGGATATTATGATTTATTCTACTGAAGCCACAACACAGTTTTTCCAAATGTTATCTTTTTTTCTTACAGCCCTGATGCACATCTGTGCTTGTCGGGATGAACTGAACATGTGTATATGTGTTTTCTTGTCCCCAACCCTATCAGCACTATCTGTGTAGGGTGTGTGTGTGTGTGTGTGTGAGGGGCTCAGCAGCGGGCCAGCAGATCGTTGCGGTGTGCAAGCCACAGGGACAGTGAAATATAGCCACAATTAGCCCCGGACACAGTTCAATGATGATAGAGAGGCTCGGCACCCCTTAGACCATGATTAAAAGGCCTGCCCAGCCCACCGCTGATAGAGACAACTGATCTCACATTATTAGTAGTACGATCACCACCGACCAGCAGCAGCAGCAGCTTCATTCTGAGGCGATCTCTGACATTCACTACTGAAAATATTTAGTTCTGAATTACCCTGTATGCTGTATACTTTTTTCCTTTTTTATTCTTTTGGGTTTTATGTTTGAAAATAAAAAAACACACTACAAGCAAATACATTGTGTTTTTCACTGGACAATTTGAAGATTTTAAGGCCATTGTGCTTCCTAACCTTGTCTTCACAATCACATCTAAAATATATATTTAGATTTTTCTTTGTCTATTTGTATTTGTAGATTACAACTACAATGCTTATCTTAAGTTTAGAGTTTTCTTCCTCATATTCTGAGCTAGAAATCTCCACTTCAGTTTTTCTTATTTACAACGTTCCAATTTTATTACACAGCCTAATTTATAGAACATTTTATACCTAAAAACATGGTGAAATTTGTTTTGGTTTGACTGCTGATTGTCATTTATGCAGCGATAAAAAGAGATATCCAAAATCCTCTTAGTAAAAAAACTTTAAAACACCAATATGTCAAGAAACAAGTGTTTTGGATACCTGTTCTGGAATCTCTTCACCCATATTTAGGTAGTAGTTTCTCCTTTGCATATTTAAACATGAATTTTCCTAAAACTTGTAATACAAAAAACAACTGTCCTAAACACCTGAGGAATTTTTAATGTGATAAAAGTATCCCACCCTATCTGCTTTGTTTTCATTCCTCACTTCCTTCTTGTCAGTTGCCGTCCTGCTCGTAGATCAATGCAGAGACCTTCTTTATCTTTTACGCATCAGCAGTGCAGCGCCGTTCAGCCCTCCGCCCCATTTATTCTACAACTTTTTCTTTTTTCTTTTACAACCCCACAATAATGCTGCTGCTCTGTCTCTATTCACTGTTCATGTCTAGTCTGCATGGGACAAAACTGCTCATCAGCAGGTATCACACCACACACACACACACACACACACACACACACACACACACACACACACACACACACACACACACACACACACACACACAATGCAGTATACATGAATGCGTTGAATGGGCTATATACACACACACAAACACATACACATACAAACACACACACAATATACAGCATAGGTGAATGCATTGAATGGGCTACACACACATGCACACACACGACACACACACACACACACACACACACACACACACACGCAGATAAGCGCACAAACATACACAAATCAGGCAAACTAAAAGCACAAGTAAAAACTCTCTCTCGCTCTCTATCTTTTTCTCTCTCTCACACACACACACACACACACACACACACACACACACACACACACACACACACACAGACACAGACACACACACACACACAAACACACACAGTTGTTGTGACCGTGGGGCAGATACACACCCACAGTCACAGCGCCCCCATCTAAAACTGTGTCTGAGGAAAGTCACTCCTTAAAAAAAAAAGAAAAAGGGGGATAAGTTGATAGATGGAGGGCTGGTAATGAAATGGAGACATCAAGGAGCATGAAGAGTAGAGGAGGGAGGGAGCATGGAAGCAACTCGAAAGAGAGGCAGACAGAGCGAGAGAGAGAGAGAGAGAGAGAGAGAGAGAGAGAGAGAGAGAGAGAGAGAGAGAGAGAGGGGAATAAGAAGAATAGCCTTTCGCCTGTGTTCCATCAAGGGAGAAATTACACATTTGCTAAGGTTTTTTCTTAAGACGACGGCCCTCATAGATCAAACCGCTTGGATGTACCAGCCAATTTTCAACATGAAATATAGACACCAGAAATCTATTACACCTGTGTTCTCTCTCCCTTCTTTCATCTGCAGCTCTCTGTCGCTCGCTCTCACAAAGGTTGATGCATCTATATCACTGTCGCCTCTCCTCTCTGTGTCCGTACCTGTGTCCCTCTTCCCTCCTGCCTCCAAGGCCATGGATCTCCCACTGTCTCCCTCTGACATGTACATTATGTTATCCACCAGTACATCTGCTCAACAAATGGGGAAGTCGATCATGTTCAATAATTATCTGACCTTTCCCCTCTGTTGTATTTCTGTTGCCTCTTTTAGTGCTGCAACATTATGAAGACTGCAAAGTTGATATATTGTCTTTTTTAGTGCAAAAAATCTCAGACTAATACTAAACTATTTACAAGTTGGGTTTCAGAACATTAAAAGACTCATGGAGCACAAGATAGTAAAATGTTTAACATATGTATTCTCTTTATTCTGTAGAAAGCCACTGATAGAAACATTTTGTAAAATGTGGAAATACCATGTGGAAATATCAGGATGATAAGTAAAAAACAGTTTGCCTGATATATTGACAATAGTTGTAGAAATGCCAAACCAAAAAAGCTAAACAAAACTTCCTGACAAAATCTGCAACAAAAACATTTATTTCAACTTGATTCTAAAAATCAAGTTTCATTTATCTTGATCTGTCTTTATAATATTTGTTTACTTGCTCCACAACTTTATTGAAGCAGCACTTTAATTTAACCCCATAAGCATTTATGAGTACATATATATTCATATGTTCAAACGGAAATCTAATTTTAAACCATGGGTTTGACTTATTTGTCTTTTCGAAGGTATCACGTTCACATTTGGAAACTAAGTGTTACAAAGCTAAATTGATTAAGTATAAAGGAACTAGAAATTTAAGGATTGACGGTTGAGTGAACCCATGTAGTTGGGCATGTAAACTAGTGAAAGATCATTTACAACTTAAATGAGATACGGCTGCACCGTGTGGTCATTGTGCCGAATTGAGTACGTAGCTCTAAACTGGTGTGAAACTGCTGTAAACCATTCTTTTTAATGGAGAGAAGAGAAATCCAGTTTAAAAATTTGATAAACATCGATATAGCCAAAATGTCAAAGATATGGGAAAAAGGAAATAGAAATTTGTGTGTACTTAAACTTTTTAGTTTGGCCCATGTTCCATCGGATAACAGGGTTAAGGTTTACGGTCACATTTATAAGGCTGACCTCACAGTTGCAGCCCTGCCAGCGTTTATGTCCTGCATCCTACAAGAGGGTGCAATGGTTGGGCCTGGTTGGTGAACCTTGAATGGAGGTAACAGTGTGGTGACCATGGGGGTCTTGGGAGCCAGTGGAGATGATTCGAAGTGGGACATCCAAAGTCCTCGTTATAGAAAGTTTAGTACATGGATAATGTACCATAAAGAATATACTGCAAACGTTTAGTCTGGATGTGAAGAAGAATGGATCAAGTTTTCAAAATCTGAGTTAGGCCTTTTCCAGACCAGTGGTCAGCCTTCACTGGTACACAAACACACAGCATGTAGTGTACTTGGACACATGGTTCAATAGCACCTCATGTTTAGTGCAAATAGGCAACCACTCAGCTGCAGGACTGCAGGGAAGGGTGTCATGGCATATTTATGATTCGCTGAGTCTTTTGAACACCTCACCTGTATAAAGAAGGAAATTAAAATTTAAAAAAGGGGCTGATATCACACATCCATTGTTTTGAGGGATTGAACACCATGGCATCAGTGAGATGTTACAGTTTGACCTGTTGAAGGATCATTACGGTCTGTGCACCATGAACAAATACAAGTCAAACAGCTGTCACCTGGACAAGAGGATGTGTTAAGCCACTGCACATCCTGTACACACACACACACACACACACACACACACACACACACACACACACACACACACACACACATTAATCACATAAAAAACACGTGTATGTTCCTACAATAATAAATTACATACTAGATATGGAAAAAAATTAAATCAGTCTGAAACTGACACCAGAGAAACATTCAGGCTGATTGTACAGTTCTGATATGCAGCTATGCAGCTTTACATACAATATTTACTGGGTTTCTGAATTCCATTAAAATGTCAGGATATTTGTTGGGTAATGTGTCAGAAACAGAAATAAAACACTGAAACCGTGAACAATTCAATCGTTCATAGTGATCCTGTTGTTTATGACCATGATCGTTATTTTATCTGCACTGGATTTTTTATCAGCAGATGTTTTTCAGTCTAAAGATGATTTCAACATTTTGTAAAATATTGTTGTTTAACATTTTACATATTTAAAGCTGGACAAATATTTCTCATAAATGGTAACTTTGTGACAGAGGTCGCTCTGTAGGCTTCTGTTCAAGTGAAATTTCCCCCCCATTGTTCAGTTCATTGTTTTTCGCTGCTCCAGCAACCTTGTTTCTAGCAACAACAAAAAAAGTCCATCAGCTGGTGATTCTAGCTTAAGCTAGCAGCTAAAGAGCCAGAGTTTGAGGTTGGTGGAGACCAAAACGGAGGTTAAAAATAAATGAAGTGAGTATTTGAGTTCAAAGAATGTTACTGTTGCTTTAATAACTGCTAACATTTAGCCACCAAGAAATTATAAGGTTGTTTTCACATTTTGTTTAACTAATAACGCAGTTTTAAATTCAAAAGTATTTTTTTTTCACCTGTCACTTTTACATTAAACGTAGCTTCTTCCTCAACATCTCACCACAAGTTTGACAAAATAATATACACACGCAGTTGACACTCCCTCCTCTCTTCATTACTCCACCCGTCGGACTGATAGATGCTGCGATACAGGAGAAAGGCGGGTAAGTAGAGGGAGGATCTTCATGTAAAATTCACTTAGCTGCCATATTTTTTTTTCCTCGGGGACAAGATTAATTGTGTTATAACTTGTTTCGGGTTGGGTTGGAGGCTGTGTGGAGAAAAAAAGAGCTCGCTGGTCGAACCCGAGCCCCTTCCTCATTCCCCAACTCCCTCTGCTCTCCCCTCCTCTCGATGGCGACCATCTCTTAATACATCCTGAGAAATTGAGGTTAAGAGGGGATATCCAGGAGGTTATCTGGCGTCGCGGCACTCGGCGTGGGGAGATTGATGGTCTTAAGAGCCGGGGTGCCGTGGTCATATTCATATGGTAATTCATCCCTATTGTCCCCACGGAAACCAAGGCTTTCTTTAATCTGAGAGGGAGGCCTCTCTTTCCCTCGCTCTGTTGAAACGAAGCCCGGCGTCACTTTATCATCTCCACAGATGCTGATGATGACGACGGGTGGCCGGTGACGTCTGGATGGATGTATCACAATAACCCGTTTTTCCCCCCCGTAAATTAAAAAGGAGAAGAGGTGGGAGCATTGTTGTTAGGATAATGTTGGTGGGTGATTTAGCGGGGGGGGGATAGTGAATACAACTATAGCTCTATAGTAGATGATATTTTAATCCCAACTCCCTCCCAGAAAAATAAACGATAACCTCAATCAATTTGAGAATAAGAAGCACTCAGTCCAATTCCGAGATAGCAATCCTGTGTGATAAAGGTATTCTGGTTTTACACTTGTAAATCCATCCATTCAAACGTGCAGGATTGTATAAATGCCTCATACCTTTCTATTTTGCTATCTAGTATTTTTTGTAACATATCTACCTTTCAAATGGCTTTGTTCAAAGTGAGCAAACAGATTTTTGAAGACGAGGAAAAACTTTTATTGTGTTAAAGCTTAAATCTAGAACTTTACACAGGTTTCTAGTCCCAGTATGAACAATGAAATGTGGTTAATCCTTAACGTAGTTTGCTGCTTTCTGTTCATTGTCTATTTCCTGTCGGTGGAACACAAGGAAGCAAATGTAAATTTACCAACCAATTTCTCTGGAGGCACAGAGCAGCGTTTGAGCACAGATGCAGATATTGTGCAGTAAACCTGTCTGCCGTCGATCTATACACTCACATGCTGAATCTATACATGTGGACTGCCATAATAAATGGCTTATCTATATACTTGGTGGATCTATATATCCAGTACATGGCTGATCGATAGTAATGAATCTGAGCTCAGTAGATAGACAACGAGATGTCTCCTCTGAGAGTCAGCTATATAGGGCCGACACACACACACTCACACACACACACACACACACACACACACACACACACACACACACACACACACACACACACACACACACACACACACAAACACACACATATTAAGTCTGTACAAGATTATTCTATCTTTGCTGGATTTTCAGCAGTTAATGTAACTTTATAGATAATCCACTTGAATATAAAATAACATACGTCTTACGTTTTCCCTCTCATTTATTTTGTACATCCTGTGACATCCTCTTACATCACGGTCATGAAGGGGCTGTAACGGGTACAAGCTTATATGTCAGCACAGAGACAACCTACCAAATATTTGATATTTTATTTAAGTGGGCTTTTTTTTTTTATCTGTGACTTTTTATTTTCATCCAATTAAAGTCACTTTTGGCAGCTCAGATTACACTGGATGTCATCATGTGGCAGGTCATATTCTAATTGGAGAGAGCACTTACATATGAAAGTAAAATAAAGAAGTATTTCTTCATA
The DNA here is from genome assembly GCF_009819705.1 of Hippoglossus hippoglossus. NCBI lineage: Eukaryota > Metazoa > Chordata > Actinopteri > Pleuronectiformes > Pleuronectidae > Hippoglossus > Hippoglossus hippoglossus. The sequence goes on along the minus strand of NC_047167.1, from coordinate 5,260,465 downwards.
TGCTGTGCAACTGACACAGTGTACAGAGCTTTCTTGCCACACTGCAGCTGATAACAAATTTGTAAGATTGTTTATATGACTATTGAGTTCAAGTAAAGGCTGCGTTGCTACAGTCATGGGTGAAACAGGACAAGATGAAATACACACCAGGATATTGAGTTTTATGTCTTATGTAAACACTGTACGGCACTTTATCTACAATTTGAACGGTTAATCCATAATGACTACAACACTATTTTGCCCGTGTAATAACGTAATCGGCCTGTGCATTGTCAAGAAGCTTGTTTTGAGCAGTTTATTTATTTTCTTTAATTGTTGATAAAAAAGAATCACAATTATTCTGTATATGAGCTTCCCCCATTTATTTTTGCCTGGTTTCATTTTAACAAGTTACTTCTCCAATCACCTGGACTTCACAGGGATGTAACAATTCATTGCAATGGTCTAACTGACATAGCTCATAGCTGATGTTGGTTGAGATGAAGATTTTCGTTTGGCCCTCCCAGCACACACTGGACACTCCAAACAATCAGAAGCAGTCGAAGTAACTGTGATATTTCATCCAAGGGTCAAATGCCATGATCTCGCTGCTTCTCTGGAGCCTTGATGTTGGAAAAAGGTGACATTTTTAAGACACCTAAATGAGTAAAGTTGCTCAGGGGTTTAGAGGATCACTACATTTTCATCAGCTTAAATTCACTCGTTCTGTGCCTTTTGTAAAACTGCCTACTGGGAATGGACTGTTCTCTTGTCCCGTGTTAATGCTCCGGAGCAACTTGAGAATTATTCCTTACCACAAAGTTAAACCTAACATTGTAGTCTGTTTAAATTGCACAACAGTTCAGACAGAAACAGAGTCGGAGAGCGAGGCCAGCACTCAAACCACAACTCTGATTAACTTTGGCTGCAGCGATTTTCTCACCACTGCTCTGATCAGTCTGTTCACCGGCCAACCATTGACTTCCTGTAGCCCGCTGCTGGTGTGCACACTTTCCTCATCTCACCCCTACCATCTCACACACACACACACACACACACACACACACACACACACACACACACACACACACACACACACACACACACACACACACACACACACACACACACACACACACACACACACACACACACACACACTTCTCCTCTTCTTAATCAATACTCATATTAATCATCCAAAATATCTGTGTGACAAACCAATTATTAATCTGCACCGTCAAGTCCAATACAGTGAGATAATGAATTTAGTGGGAATGCTGTGGACTCCATCCGTTCATTAACTGCTGATGGCTGCTGTAATGACTGCTCAATGTCACCTGGATATTCTACCGCTATTGATGAAGCGGAGTTGGTGGATGTGCACACTCACATACACACATACTTACACATACATACATATACAGTATATGCACAGTACATAGGGAGGCATCTTTACATGATACAATTGCAGATGAACAAGTAGAAATACATAGGTTAGATATCTGCCTCATCCACCAGAGGGTGTCGTTGTTTTCTCTCCTCCCTTTTTCACCTTCACTCTTCTGCCCCTCCTTTCATTTCGTCCCCTTATCCTCAACTTTCAGTTCTCTTTCTTCCTCTCCCCCCCCCCCCCTCCTCCTCACCTCTCCTTCATATTGATGTCTTTGCTCCTCGCTCCAATAAGCGTCTAATCAACGGCAGAGGGGATCAGATCCGATCACAGCCGGATGATGGATCTGGGAATCATTTACTAGGACTGGCCCACTCTGCTAAACCACGGATACGAATCTTCAGGATGATAGCTTGATGAAATGATGAGCTTGGCGTTCCACACCATGACCTCGCAGCTCGCACTAGATAAGAGCAGGAGAAACCTAAAGGGATAGTTCAGCCAAAAATGAAAATTCACTCATTATCTACTCACCACTATGCCGATGGGATGGGATGGAAGTGTTTGAGTACACAAAACACTTTTGGAGTTTCAGTGGTAAACAGCGTTGCAGCCTAATCCAATACAATTGAAGTAATTGGGGACCACTTCTTCAAATGTAAAAACAATAGAAGAAAAAATATGCCTCCATACTGATCCTGTGGTGTCACCCAAGTGTCCATAAGCCCGACATTCACATTTAAAAATGGCATTTACACCATGTTTTTGGAGCAGTATGGAGGCAGTATATCTGTTGAATTTTAACATTTAAAGAAGTGCCATTTATTTCAATTGTATTGAATTTGGCTTTATACAGAGCTTTTCTAGTCTTGATGACCACTCAAAGCGCTTAACAGTACATTGTCTTTTGCCATTCACACACACATTCACACAGTGCATCTATGGGCAGCACTTTATCTATGAGAACAGGGCAAACAAAAGCAGCTTCTCTACAAATGCTGCAATTTGAATACACACATTTTTTCCATTGCTGAAATTTTTGTTTTACTGGGATTAGAATCATCACTAAAGTACAAATGTGACAAGTGACAACTCATTTCCAGACACACTGAATCTTGACTTTCTTCAGAATGGAGAAGCCAACCCACACTAGGCGAGGACAGGTCAGATCCATTCTGTGTTGAGGTGACATCAGCAAAGTTATCATCAGCCCTTCACTAACATCTTCAGCTTCTCCCCAGTAGTTCCTGTCTGCCTGCTGTGTTTGGAGCGGCTTATTTGGACCCTGAAGCATTTGCTCCCTCAGTTCAGCTAATTCAGGCAGATCAAAACAGAGGCAAATGAAATGGTACCAAGTAGCAGCAGCAAAACCTTATGAGGAGACTGTATAGATTCTTATCTTCTTCTCTTATGATCTATTTTATGGGCCTTGTCTTGTCAAAATGCACGTAGGTTTGTTAAATCTCCACTGATTGTCTGCATATGAGGACATGTCCACACATATGGACAGAACCACGTCAGCTGTTTCCCCCCTTCTGCCCGTCTTGATGCAGATCTGAGCTAATTGCCTGCTGGCTAGCTTTATATTTAGCATGCAGACATGAGAGTGGTATTGATCTCTGTTTTCAGACGAGAATAAATATACAAGGA